>NC_045550.1:6557086-6639586 GCF_009769535.1 Thamnophis elegans
GTCGGAGTCTGGTGGCAGCTCCAACGGCTCCTGCCGGGCCACAACAGCCTAGTATGTTCAACAACCTTGGTCTAAGCAGAAGACCAGAAGAACAATTCTGGGAACAAGTAGAGCCATTTAAATATTTCAAATTAAGCATCAAAGTTCCGATCCTAATTGAGGTCATAAGCTCCAAATGCTCCGTTCATGTTATATGTACACAACCAATCCCATTTGGAAAAAGGTTTGATGTAAGCATCAGCACTCTGAACTGTGGTTGGCTACACACATCCATGTCTGGTTTGTTTCTGCAACCAAACAAGACAGACACAGACTTCAGAGCCGAGGTGGCGCAGTGGTTAGGGTGCAGTACTGCAGGCCACTTCAGCTGACTGTTATCTGCAGTTCAGCGGTTCTAATCTCACCGGCTCAAGGTTGACTCAGCCTTCCATCCTTCCGAGGTGGGTGAAATGAGGACCCAGACTGTGGGGGCGATATGCTGACTCTGTAAACCGCTTAGAGAGGGCTGAAAGCCCTATGAAGGGGTATATAAGTCTAACTGCTATAGCTATTGCTATTCAGAGGATAATTAGAATTGCAGAAAAAACAATTACTGCCAACCTGTCTTCTGTTGAGGACCTGTATACTGCACAAGTCAAAAAGAAGGCTATGCAAATATTTACAGACATCTCCTGGACATAAATTGTTTCAACTCCTACCCTGAAAACAAAGCTATAGAAGCACTGCACACCAGAACAACTAGACACCAGAACAATTTCTTCCTGAACGCCATCACTCTGCTAAACAAATAATTCCCTCAACACTGTCAAACTATTTACTAAGTCTGCACTACTATTAATCTTCTCATCGTTCCTATCACCCATCTCCTCCCACTTATGACTGCACGACTGTAACTTTGTTGCTTGTATCCTTACAATTTATATTGATTGTTTCCTAATATGATTTGATTGCTTATTTGTACCCTATGACTATCATTAAGTATTTTACCTTATTATTCTTGACAAATGTATCTTTTCTTTTATGTACACCGAGAGCATATGCACCAAAGACAAATTTCTTGTGTGTCCAATCACTCTTGGCCAATAGAGAATTCTATTCTATTCTATCCCATCGAGGAAGATGTTTAAGACCATGAGATCAAAGACTTGTCTTGGCCAAAAAAATTGCCATGTTTTGAATTAGTTGAAAATTCTTGTTTTTTTTTTAAAAGATCCTCTTTTTTCTGGCTAGGTCCTGTATCATACAGTAATATGGTAACATATTTAGTAATATGCACATGTTTAGTGGTATATAAATGTTTTAATAAAATAAACAAATACATTAGGACACTTTTGCTGGACTAAAGCACATTATCTACTAAAAAAAATAAATACCTCCAGGGCTTTCATATATGCTCCGACATCCAGTTTTAGTCCATCTGTTTCTTTATAATAGCGTCTGAAATTGAAAATATGCAGATTTAAAGTGTAATCCAGAGAGTTAGCAATTGTTCCAAATTCCCTGTTACTACTACATATTCTTAGCAATATTATCTTCTCTTATTATAAATGGCTTTGATCATAGCACATATCACTGACAGAATCAAACCAGCATTGCAAAAAGCCTTGGACTCGCTAGCTAAGCTGGCAGGCTCACTTTAATCGCAATTTCTTTGCAAATGCTAAGGGGGGGACTTATTCCAAATAACTATGTTTGGTGATGAAGAAGCTCAGCAGCTGACTTTCTTTAGCAAACATTCAAAATATGACTCAGTAGATCCCTTTCTTTTTTTTCCTTTTATTAGAACAATAAAAAGGGAGAACTGTACAATTCAAGTGTTTTTTAACGTTCCTAAACAAATAGGTAAGGAGCAAAAATGCATAGGATGAGCAGTCAGATAAGATTTTATGCTATATCCTTCTGCCATTTTCGATTAATCAGCAAAGCCGCTCTTTAAAGTGACCGCTTGACCTTTGCTAGAACAGCCATTAACCTTCTATAGTCTAGCATAAACAGCTTAATTTTCTGACAGTGGCATGACAGAGGAAATTACAAAGCCAATTCCCACTTTCAACCCAAAACAGATGCTAAATGTAAATCACTCCATTTTCACAAGGACAGCATTCTGCTTCAGTCAAGTGCATACACTAAAACTTTACAGGAAAGAATTCTGCGTTTTCCCCCCCTAAAGCAAGTTAAAGAAATGAACATTATTAACACTTATACTTTACATAATATTAGTAACTCATGAGAAAAGTGGCTGAGAGGGCATTGAATGGAAGGCAAAATCCACACCATCGGCACTCACAACTCAATCATAGTTCTGATCTGTATAAGATCTTACAAGAGAAAGCTGAATTATGAAATATATTCCACTTAGTATGCTTGACACAATTCACCACCAACATGATTCCTACTTTCTTCTTACATCTCTGTATGAAGCAATAAGTAGAAGTACAGCTGATACATGGTACAGCTAACATAAAGATATAAGGATATCAGTGAGATTTAATATTACTTAGAAATCCTACCAAGTTTAAGAGTGTTTGCAAATGATTATTTTAATTTATTTGGAAATGATTACCCTCTTTGCATTAGATTGCTTTCCGCAGAATTCCTTAATTAGGACTTCTCTTGATTGTATATCAAAACAATATTTTGAGTTTTACAGAATGCAGGATAACTGACATGGAAGGGACGTTGGAGGTCTTCCAGTCCAGCCCCCTGCTAAACAAATTCTAAACAAATTCTAAATATTTGAATGTTTTTATAATAAAAAAATGATGTTTCCAAAAATACGTTCCTGTATATTCTTAAAGATTTGATAAGGATTTCTGAAGAACTCATGACTTCTGCTGTACTTGAACAATTATGGAATTCATATACTTGAATCTCAGAGACAGTGACGAGAAGTTGGATGCAAACTTAGTGACTTTTTAAATTCATTTTCCTACTTAAAAATATTCAAGCTTGGTTCCTTTAATGCTGTATACAAATATAGATAGAGAAATCCAAGTTTACTGTTACTTACTAGTCCTTTTTGTCTAATATAATGATGAAGAGATAGTCCTGCTATTGGATGCAACTAAACAGCAATTCAAGTGATGAGTTAGGAAAGGCAGACAACCCCTTCTCCAACAGCCTCCTGACCCATTGTTTAATGATCACCATTTTGCATCTAGCTCTCAACCATAATCACCAGCTACCGTATTTTTCGGAGTATAAGACGCACCGGAGTATAAGACGCATCAAGATTTTGAAGAGGTAATTTTTTTAAAAAAAGTTTTTTCCCTCCCCTGCTTCCGGGGCACTCTGCAGGCATCCCAAACTATCTGCAACGCCCCATTTTTTGTGAAAAATGGGGCATGCAGAGAGTTTGGGAGGCCTGCAAAGTGCTCCTGGGGGCCGGGGAGGACAAAAATATGATGTGTGGGGGCTTGATCTTAAAGAGTAATGCTTTTATCGATCTCAAATCCACTTTTCTCTTCCCCTCCCACAGCAGAGCAGGACTAAACATCTCTCTCCGTGCTTTATTTCCTCCCCGCTTGCTCCTGAATGGCTACTGCTGTGCTTGGCTGGGAACGGCCCATTGGATGAGGAGGGGTGGGGATCCCTTCCATTTGGATTAATGGTTCCTCATGGAGGCACCTGAGTGGCAAAAGGGAAGCATAAAGGAAACGAGGCTGCCTTGTCACCGTGACCCGACAAATGCGCAGACAACAAAAGTGCGCCGAGAAAACCGCAACGTCATAAATGCACCCACAACAACATGCCAACAAAACCACATCCACAAAAGCGTGATTTAAGTTAAGGTAAGGGTTAGGTTCAGGGTTAGGCTTACCGTTAGGTTTAGGGTTAGGGTTAGGGTTATTAGGTTGTTATTAGTTGTTTGTTGAAGGTGCGCTTTTGTCGGCGCGCTGTTGTCGGCGCGCTTCTGTACTCATTCGTCGGCGCAATTTCGACCTTGCGGTTTTCTTGCCGCAGTTTGTCGCCACGCTTTTGTCGAGCGCGCATTTGTCAGTGAACCCCTTGTCACACAACCCCAAATCCACCCGGATCTGTCATGCAGCAAAGAGATATGGTAGCTGGGCTTAATAGCAGCAGTAGCAATAAGCAAACTGCATGACAGATCCGGAGAGATTGGGGTGGGGGGGTGGGGCAAGGGAAGAGAACCAATCTCCTCTGCACGAAGACTTTTCTCAGGATCCTAGATCTCCACTTTCTCTCCGGAAAAAGCTATTGACATCATTGGGATTTTGGCTAGTGAAAGAAGCGTGGGATGGAAAGGAAACTTCAGGATGCTGCAGCTGCAGGCTCCAGGAATACAGCGCTCCTGTATTCCGAAGTTCCCTTTCCATCCCACGCTTCTTCCATTAGCCAAAATCCCAACGATGCAAATAGCATTTTGCTCCTCCGGATCTGTCATGCAGTGCTTATTGTTACTGCTGCTATTGCGCCCAGCTACTGTATCTCTTTGCTGCATGACAGATCCTGTGTGTGTGTGTGTGTGTGAGTGTGTGTGTGTGTGTGTAGGAAGGGAAGCCTCCACACTTCAAGCTTGATTCAAAAGCTTTGGCTCCTGAGAAAAGCCTTCGTGGATATTGTTTCTCTTCCCTTCCTCCCCCCACCCCGCCAAATCCACCCAGATCAGTCACGCAGCAGAGAGATACGGTAGCTGGGCGCAATAGTAATAAGAAGATCCAGAGAGATGGGGGGGGTGGATGAAGGGAAGGGAAGAGGAACAATCTACGAAGACTTTTCTCAGAACGCTAGATTGGGAAGTTAAAAACTTGGAATGGGATACAGTCAAGCTTGATTCAAAGGCTTTGACTCCTAGGGTTGCTGAGCTGCCACCCGAAAATCCTATTATTGAGATCACTGCCGCCTGGAACCGCCCAAGAAGGGGCAGGTAAAGGGGGCGCTGCAGAGATCGCGATACCAGTATTTTGGGTGGCAACACCACAATCTCAGAAGCCAAAGCCTTTGAATCAAGCTTGATTGTACCCCATTTCAGGTTTTTAACTTCCCAATCTAGTGTTCTGAGAAGTCTACCATCTTGAGGCACCTTTCATTTGCAACAGGAGGAGGAGGGCGGCTTAAAGCAGCACTTCCTTAAACCAAAACCTCTGAGTGACTGGGAAAGGAAGCTTTTCAGGCGGCAGTTTTCGGCAGGTTCCAAGCGCGACTTTCTTTCCGTTATTCAGAGGCTTTGATATACTCCGCCCTCGCCCTCCTCCTGCAAGCAAAAGGTGCTTCAGAGATTCAGCGGGCAGCTCAGGGGAGACAATGGCCACAATGACTTCATTCCCCAGCAATGTGCGGAGCTGCTGCCGCCACCACCACCATCGCCTGAGCCGTCCCGGGAGCCAAGCCGAGCGGGAGCCCTGAAAGCGAAACGTTTCTCCTTTCCAGCCACCATAAGCTCTGCAGCGCCCACTTCACCTGCCCCTTTTCCAGATGAGGCGGCTACATTCGGAGTATAAGACGCACCCAGATTTTCACCCTCTTTTTGGAGTAAAAAGATGCATTTTATACTTCAAAAAATAGGGTATTCATTGTGTTCCTGAAGGCATGACATGACTTTCCCCAGAAAGCCTTGTGATTCTAACAGCCCTCAGTTCCAACAAGGTACTGAGGCAACCCCTGCCCCAAAGAAGCACATTATTCCAAGCTAAAAGTCTAAGAAAGCCTTCAGTGCCCCTTTTAAGGACAATGTGGCCCAAAGAGAACTGTTCTATATCTCTTGGATACCTGCGAGACCGCCTACTGCCACATACCTCCCAACGGCCAGTAAGATCGCACAGGGCGGGCCTCCTTCAGGTGCCGTCAGCCAGGCAATGTCAGCTGGCGGCTCCCCGGAGGAGGGCCTTCTCTGTAGCCGCTCCGACCCTATGGAATGAACTACCCCCAGAGATCCGGACCCTACCCACTCTCATGGCCTTCCGAAAGGCTGTCAAAACCTGGCTATTCCGGCAGGCCTGGGGCTGTTGACCTCATTGCTGAGGTCCAGCCCCGAACAGATTGGGTGCATGGTGATCTTTTAAACTGTTTTTTTTGTCTTTTTTAATTCTTTATATTTTTCTTGACAATTTACTTCTTTTCTGTAAGCCGCCCGGAGTCCTCCGGGATTGGGTGGCCTATCAATCCATTAAATACAAATACAAATATCTTACTCATCCTTTCTCTATTACCAGCGCTGAGCAACTATTCATCCCTCCCATCTCTATCTATTGTTCAACATTCGTTTTTTTAAAAAAAAAAACTGGCCAAATGTGGGAAGTACAACAGAATAGGTAGTCCTTAAATTAGGATCATAATTGAGCCTGGAATGATGATTGTGATGTTGTGATCGTTGTGATTATTGTGCTGTTGTGATCGTTAAGCAGGTCACTGTAAGACCAGATCCTTTTTGCTGTGTTCATTAAGCAAATGCCTCAGTCATTAAGGAAACATTACAGTTATTAAGCAAACATTACAGTTATTAGGCAAACATTACAGTCATTAAGTGAATACATTTGGCCATTTTTTTTCCAGAAACCAGAAATAAACATCAGAAACCAGCAAAAAAAATATTAAAAATTGTGATCACATGACCCCAGGATACCGCAAACAGCTATAAAGGTGAGCCAGTTGCCAAGCACTCTAAATGTGATCAAGTGATTGTGTGTGGGGGGGAATGAGGACCCGGACTGTGGGGGCGATATGCTGACTCTGTAAACCGCTTAGAGAGGGCTGAAAGCCCTATGAAGCGGTATATAAGTCTAACTGCTATTGCTAACTGTTAAAACTTTTAAATTGGATCACAAATAGTTTTTAGGGGGAGTGTCTGTCGTAACTTCAAACAGTTATTAAGCGGGCAGTCATAAGTCCAGATATAGGCACACAATAAAAAAGAGGAAGGAAAAAGATGCTGAGGAAAGTATGACAAAGAACATTAACATCCATAGCAAAAAATAATTTAAATAGGTTCAGAAAAGAAAATTGGCAGTTTATACCACTGTTTTATCTTACTAGCCCTTTTTTAGCCTAACACAAGGACAGCAAGAGTTGCCCTACTATTATAGGACACCATGAAACAACCGTTCAAGTGATGTATCAGAAAGATGGGAAGACTGGGACAAAACTCTTTTGATTGACATACAGATGTCAAAATTGACTAAACGAAGAAAAAAGTCAATTAATCCTTTGCATTTTTCTTCAGAACGCAGTTGAGAGATATCCTTGGACAACTTACAAACTTGCAAGAAGGCAGTTAGGATTTGAAAAGCTTGTGGACATCAAACAAACATTACTATTTTAAAAACATTTTCAGAGCTCTACTTATTAACTTACCCTCTTCCCAAAGACAGCAGAACTGGATTTTCCAGGCTTATGAGAACTCGGAAAGCATCATTCAGATTTTTGTAAGAAAAGTTGTCTGCTGCATCTCCAATTACTACACAATTAGGATTTGTTTTATCAATATCAGCAAATTCAGGAATGAGATCTAAGGAGTAATAATATAATAATATAATATAATAATATAATTAATATAATATAATATAATACAATACAATAAATATAATATAATATAATAAATATAATACAATACAATACAATACAATACAATAATATAATAATATAATATAATATAATATTATAATATAATATAATAATACAATACAATATACATACATACATACATAAATATGTACGTACATATATACGTACATACATACATACATATTTCTTATGCTTATTTCCAAGTTCATATTAATCTAGAACTATTGAGCTAAAAGCAGTTCAAACATTACCAGAATTTCATATTCTCTCCCTCAAAGGGTACAGTATAAATGTTACTTCATAAACCAAAAACTTACTCGATTTTGTCCAGTACAGCTAAAACAGTATTGTCCACTTCCATAGAAAAGAGATATTAACAAACCTCAGAAAATCTAATTTTTTTCTGATAAATAAATGCAAAACAAATGTGCAGAAAGTGTAGAGGGAGCATGTTCAGGAGGATCAAAATACAGGCTAATTGATAAGAAATGAAAAATGCATGCCAGGTATCCTGAATACCTTGTCTATAGGAAACGATCGGGATAAGCCGTCAAACTCATCATCAGTTTGAAATTTCTATGCCCCTGGAGACCTAAGTCCATTGACTCTTATCTGGTGCCAATTCTCCTTGAATGTTAGCAGTGCAGATTCTTGTATACAGGTAGCATGAACTAAACACTTAGTACTTTTTTGGATTCTATCCTGACTTCTCGCACCTGACATTTCCATTTCCAAAAATCTTGCCCAGAAACCAGAAATCTTTTGAAAATGGCTTTGATAGCTTGGAAATCAAATAAATGTGTCTCTAAGACAGTGGTGGACTTCAAAAATTGTTTGAACCTACTCTGTGGGTGTGGCCTCCTTCGTGGGAGTGGCTTGCCACCCATGTGACCGGATGGGAGTGGCTTGCCGCCCATGTGACCGGATATGAAGATGCTGGCGATACTTGTCAGAACCACCTTAAATTACCTCACACACAGCACTGGCATGCATAAGAATAGGATGTAAACTTGTTTTTCAAAAGGCATCTTTGGTTTGCGTTAAAACAACTTCAACACACGCAATGTTCTGATTCCACCACAAACGCAGTAGTCATTCTTATCTTTCACAGAGGCACCGAGTTTTATAAATATGAGCATGATAGTGTAGAATAATCATATCCAAGGACCAGTGGTGGGTTTCAAAAAATTTTGGGACCTCTTCTGTAGGTGTGGCCTGCTTTCCGGTTCCACTGGTGGAACCTCTTCTAACCGGTTCGGTAGATTTGACGAACCGGTTCTACCGAATAGGTGCAAACTGGTAGGAGCCCACCTCTGCTCTAAGAGATGGTAAGGAAACAATTGTCATTTACTGTCAACCTGATATCTTGTGGTTGCAGTTCAATTGACAAGAATGAAGCTTAAACAAAGAGGATAAATCTAACTCCCTCAAGTCATGTTTTGGAATTTCAAGATAACTAATTGCATGTAGTTGCAAAGCAGAAGCCTAAAAAGAAGGCTGTTTTTGTTTTTTTTAATGCTTCAAGTAGAAAACATTTTGGAAGACTTTCTTAGAATGCTTACATTATCCAAGAGTAAGCAGAATAAAATTGCTTGTAAATTACAAGAAATCTGGTGAAGGTTTTTAACTTTATTGTTCTCCAATATGAAAGAACAGAAAACAACCTTAAGTATTTTTCCATATTTGTTTGAAGTAAAAAAGGAAAAGGACCTATTTTATGAATTTAGAAACAATGTTTAGAATGTTTAGAATGTTTATTTTATTTATATGCCGCCCTTTTCCCCGAAGGGGACTCAGGGCGGCTCACAACTCAAACCAGGGAAGGGGTGATACAGACAAAATTAAAAACGACACAAAACAATGCATGATTTAAAACACACAACAGTCATACCATTCGAGACGGGGGCAACGGTTCTTTAGCCCCAGGCCTGTCGGAACAGCCAGGTTTTAAGGGCTTTGCGGAAGGCCTGGAGGGTGGTGAGGGTTCGAATCTCCACGGGGAGTTCGTTCCAGAGGGTCGGAGCAGCCACAGAGAAGGCTCTCCTCCGGGTAGTCGCCAGTCGACACTGGCCGGCAGATGGGATTCGGAGGAGGCCTAATCTGTGGGATCTAATTGGTCAAGTGGAGGTAATTGGCAGCAGGCAGACAAGTGTCAGATATGACAGCAGTACAAGTTTATACATACTGTGTACAAGTTTTGGTGCAAAGATACTAAGGTCAGGTAACCAATTTTACTCCTATCCTGTGCAAGCTCATTCATGAAGATTTTAGAAGACATTAAACCAAAATGCAGATTACTTACTTCAGTTAACAAACCAAGGAATTGGAACACATGCCAAGATCTTCAATGAAAAGTTGGCACAGGATAGGAGGTAGGAACGTTCACCCCATACTCAGCTTCATGACTTCAGAAAACATGGATTATGAAAGGCCAGATGTTCATCCTAAGTGGGCCATTTTATTATCTAGTTACCACCCCATCTGCTCACTTTCATGATTAGTTTTGGGATTTTTGTTCTGTTTTGTTCTGAGCCGAGGTGGCGCAGTGGTTAAATGCAGCACTGCAGGCTACTTCAGCTGACTGCAGTTCAGCAGTTTGGCTGTTCAAATCCCACTAGGCTCAAGGTTGACTCAGCCTTCCATCCTTCCGAGGTGGGTAAAATGAGGACCCGGATTGTTGTTGGGGGCGATGTGCTGACTCTGTAAACCACTTAGAGAGGGCTGAAAGCCCTATGAAGCGGTATATAAGTCTAACTATTGCTATTGCTATTTTGACTTCCAGTTGTCTTAATCTAATCATTAATCCAAAACTAGTAGGAGAATCTAAGAGTTTCATTCCTGAATTATACACATCTAAAGTGAACCTATATTAGATTGAAATTACTTAATTGCAGTCCACTTTATATGAAAAAAAATTAAATATTAGCAAACCGTCATGCACAAGAAGATGAGGCCTCAGATTGCGCTCCTTCAGAATCCGACATACGGCGGGTGCCGGAGCAGTGACTTCATTTACCGCGATGTCAAAACCCAAATGCTGCAACTTTTTCACAAATTTGTCCCGCGTAGCTTGAGTTTCATTAGTGCAAAACCGCAGCTTTAGACCAGATGCCTTGATCCTGTGACAGTAAAATGGTATATTATTAAGCTAATTAGTTATACAGAATGTAGGATTTAAAGGAATATTTCTGTCAAAGCTTATAGTTAAGTACATGTTAAAAAGAATTACAGGAAATGTAAATCACAATACCATGAGCAATTTACATTTATGTTTTATAATTATAACACAAGATTAGCATATTTATAATAAAATATATGCGCTGGTTGTCTGTCACCAATAGTTAGAATTCAAGAAAAAAAAATGTGCTTCCGTACAAACACTATGATTAATGATGCCATTTAAGTGGTGAGATGTCAAATTTTAACAACAAAACCAACCTCGTTAATTCCACTTACTTGTTTTTTTTCTAATAAATTAAATATTTTAATATGTTTACAGTTTGAAGACTCCAGTTCAAACATTACCATTAGTAATTCATTTCCTTTTTGAATTTGATTTTATTCTGCCCTCAGAAAAATGTGCAAATATGTACATTCTTTTCTGTATTACTGAAATTACTGCACATTTTAACCTGTTTTTTTATTTTTTATTTTCATTTTTATTATTCCGTCTTCCTTCGTTGTAAGCCGCCCGGAGTCCTCCGGGATTAGGCGGCCTACAAATCGTACCAATAATAAATAAATAAATAAACATAAAGCAATATTCTGTTTCCCAGGACAGTATCATATTGCCAGATAGATATATAAATCCCAGATGCTGTCCATTTTCAGTTTAGGAACTTCTTCCAGTTTGCCATATATTCATACACACAGTTGCAATTTAGACAACACTAATCCTTAAAGAGCTTGGTTGTCGAAGGCATGAGTCAAAAATAGAAATCAAAATCCATATCCTGTTTTATCTTGTCTCATGCCTTTAATTTAATTTAATTTGTATTTCCACCATAACTCCCTTCATCGAAGCTGAATTTATCCAATGATTTAAAATTATAGAAGTTATGGTCTAATACATTGATCGCGAAACTTTTTTTTCCTCAGGTGCCGAAAGCGCGCACGCCCATGTGTTGACATCTATAATGCAATGCCCCCCACAGGTCCTGCCCCGTGAGCATTCATGTGCTTCCCTGGCACTCCCACTGCCCCCCACACATATGCGTATGATCCTCGTTTTGGTGCTAGGAGGCCTCCCTGAAGCATCCTGGAACAAAAAACGGGGGGTGAGGGGAGTGCGCTTCACCTCCCCACCCCCTATTTTTAGTTCCAGGGGCTTCCAGGAGGCCTGCTAGCACCAAAATTGGGGGTGGGAGCGCCGCACCCCCCCACTCCCCGTTTTAGTGCTAGCAGGCTTCCCTGAAGCCTCCTGGAGCCAGAAATGTGGTGAGCATCCCCCACATACATGTGCACGCAACCCCCCCACCCCACATGCATGCACTCGCACACCCCACCATCCCCACGCATGTGTACACTTCTCCCAGCAGAGACTTGAAAATCAGCTGGCTGCCAGGAGGCGTCTGCGCATGTGCAGTAGAGCTGACCTGGGTGATGGCTCGCATGCCAGCAGATGGCTCTGTGTGCCACCTGTGGAATGAATGCCATAGGTTTGCCATCACGGGTATCATACATCTGGATACTATTCCTGCCTTATTTCTTTGAAATAATCTTAAATATATATTTGTGCTACTAGGGAATTTGTTTCAAAGAAGCACTGCAGTAAGAAAAGGGGAGCAAATTATCAGGGTAATTCAACCAGTAGAGACATACCATCTGAGATAATTTGATTTGGCCCACGTTTCTTTGTGCTCACTTAAGTTTAAAAAATAATCAGGCAATCATAGAATCAGGCAAAGTTTCACATGTAGTAGTTTTTTTCAATATATTAAGTTTAAATTTAAGTTTATTTATAGGCCGCACAATCCCGGAGGACTCCGGGCGGCTTACAAAGAGGGGAAATAAAATAAAATAAAAATAAAATAGACAAGTTAAAAAAGACAACACAGATACATTCATTTCAGTCGGGGCTGGACCTCAACGATGAAGTCAACAGCCCCAGGCCTGCCGGAAAAGCCAGGTCTTGACAGCTTTTCTGAAGGCCATGAGAGTGGGTGAGGTCCGGATTTCTGGGGATAGTTCGTTCCAAAGGGTTGGGGCAGCCACAGAGAAGGCCCTCCTCCGGGGAGCCACCAGCCGACATTGTCTGGCTGACGGCATCTGAAGGAGGCCCACCCTGTGGGATCTTACCTGCCGCTGGGAGGAGTGTGGCAGTAGGCGGTCTCGCAGGTATGCTGGCCCTAAGCCATATAGGGCTTTAAAGGTGATAACCAACACCTTGAATTGCGTCTGGAGACCAATAGGTAGCCAGTGCAGCTCGCGGAGGATAGGTGTGACATGGGTGTATCTAGGTACACCCAATATCGCTCACGCGGCTTGCATTCTGGACTAGTTGCAGTCTCCGAACGCTTTTCAAGGGTAGCCCCATGTAGAGCGCGTTGCAGTAATCCAGCAAATATATGAAAATATAACTGAGATTTGTGAAGTACTTTGAACTGCATATAATTCCACTTAGCATATTTGTTTCGTTTGTGAGTATGTGTGAAGCTGGGCATGTGTATGTTGATTATGCTTATATTCCAGTTTACCCTATATTTGGAATAACAGATGTGAAGTCCTGTCATCTTAACTGTTGCTCCAATTGTTCATTGTTCTGAGAAGGTCACATCATAATTCATTAACAATAATTATTCCCTAGGTACACGTTATCCTTCTTTATCCAATGGCTTCATTAGCTCATGACTAATTCTCACATTCGTTGCTCCAATCAGTGAAGATATATTTATAATATACAAGTGGATGCTATTAGTTATAATATATTAACTGCCTAATTTAAAATAGAATAGCTATCTTTATGAAGGGCAATTAACCACTAACTGTAATTGATAATTCACATACCTGTGATTAGGAAAGGCAAATAATACAAAAAGAAGAAACCAGATGACATCTTTCAGTATTTTAAATGACCATGAACTGTTTTTTTCTACAGTGAAGCTACATTTTTAAAGAAGTACTTGGGGAGGGTTGATTTGATAAGTATCACAAATAGTATAAAATGATAACCACAAATGTTTTTTTAATGTATATTTTGATTTATTTGATAGGGTGTGTGTTGTGACTCAGCAGACGTCTTCTGTGAGTCTTTTCGGGATGCAAGATTGACAATGCAGCTGGGGCTCGTCAGTGGCGTATTCTGGTGATAAAAGGATGGATGGTGCCACGCCCTGGTTGCAGGAATCAACGTTCATTCATTCGTTCAGGATTCATCGGTCATGGTTTGTGAGAGACACTTGGAGAAGTGCATTGCTTTGTAAGAGTTTTTGTTTGGTATTCTGTTATCTCGTCAGAGACTTTAACAGAATACCAAACAAAAACTCTTACAAAGAGTTTTGTCCCCCCTTCTCCGCTCATTAACAGACGACAGGCAGACAACTTAAAAGGAACTCACTTTATCAGTTCTCGGCTCAGACTGGCTGCAAGCCCCAAAATAAACATAAATAGTTTATTATATACAGGTGTGTATCATCATTTTATACAGGTGTGTATCATCATTTTATTCTCAGAAGACATGGTGAAGTACATTGGTCCCTTAAGTTCCCTGGGAAGTAAAAATACAATCCAAATAAACTAAATAATGTTTTCCCCATTCAAAAGGAGGAACATCATTCTGTATAATTAATTAATGCTGCCTGTGACTGCCTTGCCCCTTCTGGGAGGAGAGGAGATGGCACTGCCCTAGAATGATGTTTTATATCAAGACAAGTAAGGTTGAAAATTGCGAGTTGAATCCCTCCAAACCTTTAGTTCACATATAGTCTGTTCAATGTCATTTCTATTTTACATGCATACTTAAGCTTTCAATATACTTTTTCATCTCAGGCTGTTTTGCATTATTCAGGACCTCTTGCCCAGTGGTGGGATTCAAATAATTTAACAACCGGTTCTCTGCCCTAATGATTTCTTCCAATAACCAGTTCACCAAACTGCTCCGAAAGTTAACAACCGGTTCTCCCGAAATGGTGCAAACTGGCTGAATCCCACCACTGCCCTTGCCCCTTTTTAATCTTTTGCCAAACTAGGAATGAACTGACGAAAAAGCAATCCAGGACTCAATCAAGAACATCCGTTATAAGGGTACTCCTTCCTGTTATTGTTTTAGTTGAGCCGCGGTGGTGAAATGGTTAGAATCTAGTATTGCACACTGACTCTGCCCGCAGCCAGGAGTTTAATCCTGATTGGTTCAATGTTAACTAGCTTTCCATCGTCCCGAGGTCTGTAAAATGAAGACCCAGATTGTTGGGGGCAATATGCTGACTGTGTTAATCCTTTAGTGAATGCTGTAAAGGTTGACTCAGCCTTCCATCCTTCCGAGGTGGGTGAAATGAGGACCCAGAATGTGGAGGCGATATGCTGACTCTGTTAATCCTTTAGTGAATGCTGTAAAGCATTATGAAATGGTATATAAGTCTAAGTCTAGAGCCGAGGTGGCGCAGTGGTTAGGGTGCAGTACTGCAGGCCACTTTAGCTGACTGTGATCTGCAGTTCAGTGGTTCAAATCTCACCGGCTCAAGGTTGACTCAGCCTTCCATCTTTCCGAGGTGGGTGAAATGAGGACCCGGACTGTGGGGGCAAGTTGCTGACTCAATTTGCTAAAAAATTTGTAAACCGCTTAAAGAGGGCTGAAAGCCCTATGAAGTGGTATATAAGTCTAATAAATAAATACATAAATAAGTGCCATTACTGTTGCTATTAAGACCAAAGATGTGCATAGGCTAGGGTCACATATCATGATAATCTATAATTATTATTTTTTTAGTCGATTTAGTGAACTTACTCTCAGTGCACAGAATCACATAATGTTTTATTCTTCATGTTTATAGCCATAGATTAGGCCTCCTCCGAATCCCATCAGCCAGCCAATGTCGACTGGCAACTACCCGGAGGAGAGCCTTCTCGGTGGCTGCTCCGACCCTCTGGAACGAACTCCCCGTGGAGATTCGTACCCTCACCACCCTCCAGACCTTCCGCATTGCCCTTAAAGCCTGGCTGTTCCGACAGGCCTGGGGCTAAAGACTTCAACCCCACTCGAATGGTATGACTGTTGCGCTTTTTAACGGTGTATTGTCTTTATGTTTGTAACTTGTTTGTTCTTCCCTTCCCCTTAAATTGCGAGCCGCCCTGAGTCCCCCCAGGGAAAAGGGCGGCATACAAATAAAGTAAACTATTAAACTATGTGTTCTGAAAGTAGCCAACTGTTGCTTATTTAAGCAAATTATGGCAACACAAACTATGACTTAGTATTTGCTCAGCTACAGGGAAATAAAGGCAAATGAAATAAACACAATTTGCCATGCTAATATGAACACAAGCTCTGATGTTCAGTCTCCAAATTTCCAAATAAATTCACCTTAGCTGTTAAGTCTAAATCTTTTCATCCTGCTTTGGCAAAGGAGCCACAAGCAGCAATTTAGAAAGCCGCAGTGCTTTAACATGATCCTTTGCTATCTCTCTTCCCCATCTGCCAATTTTTGTCACAACCTTTATGTCGTGCAGCACGAGAGGGCAAAAACAGGGTTCATATTTAACATGCCCATAAGCTGACCCCCCCAAAAACGTTGGCAAGGGCGGTTGGCTAAGACTGTACAAGGTCACAGAGGATGTCCAATAATTGTCCTAACACTTTACCTGTTATGGTACAATAATGAGAGTTTTTTTTTTCATTATTTTCGGGTGAATGAACCTGGCAGATGCTGACAGCCAGCAGATGTGTAAAGTTCGAGGTGATTTGTAAGGGACCAGCTCATCTGACGCACAGTAATTGCATTGTGGGACACTGTCACTCAAATTCTTGTCCTGTTCTGTCAGAATGAGGTAAAGGTCAGTTCAAAGAACTGGTTTCAGAGACAGCTTCTCGCTGAAATTTAAAATATTTTCATACATCTCCTTCACGCCCAACCCAAAACATTAAGGAAATCAAAACCCCTCTTGCTGGTGAAAATTGTGCTTGGGGAAAAAAAAGAGTGATGTGCAATAGCTTTATTTATTGTTTTCAATGTTGCTTGCAAATGTTTTGCTTTTTAACTAATCTCTCGATTTACTCTCTGAACAGAGACACTTCCATTTCCTTCTTGATAATCTACCTTTTCCCTAAGGATATTCTAAAATACTGGGATTAGGAAGCAGACTTTCAAACGGAGGGGCACCTTCGGTTTAAAAAAAAATCTCACTATCTCCACTTTCCATTTATTTGCTTATTTTTAAAAATGTTATCCTACGTGCATATGCATTACTCAAAGTCCAATATTCCCTCTCGGATGCTAATAGCTTGCATTGACAGACATTCAGAGAAACCCAGCACTCAGGAATCCATGATTAATACATAAAAAACAGGAAGAGAGGGAGGGAGGGAGGGAGGGAGGGAGAGAGAGAGAGGGAGAGAGAGGGGGGGGAAGAGAGAGGGAGAGAGAGGGAGAGAAAGAGAGAGAGGGAGAGAGAGAGAGAGAGAGAGAATGGCTTTTTCGGATTAACATTTTGTGGGTTAACTTCCCAATTTATATGGAATTAGTGGCATCCTGAATCACTCAAAAATTCTGATAATTGAAGAATGTACTTTTTGTGCGGATACCTGCTTTAATATAGAAATAGAAACCAAATCCGCTAGCTTCCCAGGCTTGAGCTGGAAGCAAACTGTAGTAGTAATAATTACTACACAGTGCAACATAGCATAGCATACAGTATAAGTATTACTGTATAAAGATTTCTGAAAGTTTACAGTGTATGGAAATGCTTTCTGAATAGCAATAGCAATAGCAGTTAGACTTATATACCGCTTCATAGGGCTTTCAGCCATCTCTAAGCGGTTTACAGAGTCAGCATATCGCCCCCACAGTCTGGGTCCTCATTTCACCCACCTCGGAAGGATGGAAGGCTGAGTCAACCTTGAGCCGGTGAGATTAGAACCGCTGAACTGCAGATAACAGTCAGCTGAAGTGGCCTGCAGTACTGCACCCTAACCACTGCGCCACCTCGGCTCTTCTGAAGTTTTGACCTCCCAGGAGATTTTATTAGTTTTTTTAAAAAAGTGTAGGAAACTTAAAAAGTACATTCTTCAATTATCAGAATTTTTGAGTGATTCAGGATGCCACTAATTCCATATAAATTGGGAAGTTAACCCACAAAATGTTAATCCGAAAAAGCCATTCTCTCTCTCTCTCCCTCCCTCCCTCCCTCTTTCCCTTCCTGTTTTTTATGTATTAATCTTGATTATGCAGTCATCATCTGAGTCCCTCTAGAATGATGTCACTAAACAACACACACATTTACAAAAGCAGCCAGAAAAAGATAAGCCAGAGTTTGGGTACAGCTGTGACAATATAAACAAATAACTTATTTATCATTTTCACGTCTGAAGCATGCAAATGAAACCAACCATATTTGATTTGGTCATTTTGCTTTTACACCAGCTGAAAATGTGTATGTGTGGGGTTTTTTTTTTCAATTGAATCTCTGCTGCAGCTTCAGGAGATGTTCCACATTCTTTCATGGCCATGTTTCAGATATTTTATGATTTTATCTCGTTTATAATTTTATAAGGTTTTATGCTTCAAATCTTTCTTGCACCTCCGTGTTGGAATTGTTATTTACGTATTTACTAAATCTACTTGTTTAAAAATAGATCTAAATAAAATAAGCAAATATCATGAATTGCTGCCATGAAAGACAGCAAAATCCTGCCAGGTGAAAATCGGTTCACCGACAAATGCGTGCTCGACAAAGGGGCGCCGACGAAACCGCGGTGAGAAAACCGCGAGGTCGAAATCGCGCCGACGAATGTGCGGAGAAGCACGCCGACAACAGCGCGCCGACAAAAGCGCACCTTTAACAAGCAATAACAATCTAATAACCCTAACCCTAACCCCAATCCTAACCCTAAACCTAACCCTAAACCTAACCCTGAACCTAACCCTGAACCTAACCCTGAACCTAACCCTAACCCTTACCTTAACTTAAATCACGCTTTTGTGGGCGTGGTTTTGTCGGTGCATTATTGTGGGCGCATTTATGATGTCACGGTGTTCTCACCGCAGTTTTGTCGGTGTGCTTTTGTCATGCGTGCATTTGTCGGGTCACGGTGAAAAACCAATACGTCAGGGACCATTTTTCACACTTACGACGGTTGCAACATTCCCCACGGTCATGAGATCACCTTCTGCAACATTCTGACAAGCAAAGTCAATGGGAAGACCAGGTTCAGTTAACAACCATGTCACTAACTTAATAACTGCAGTGAATCATTTAACAACGACGGCAAGAAAGGTCATAAAATGGGACAAAATTCATTTAACAAATATCTCACTTAGCAATAGAAATTTTGGGCTCAAAATTTTGGGCTCAATACCTGTATTATAACAAGAAAGGAATAACACTTTCACAATCCCTGCCTTGGAAACTGGATGGTTAGTATAATAAGAAAGGATGTCAGACTAATTAGGCCTTTAATCTGGACCAATATTTGTGGTTTATAAGACCTTACAGGCTCTCCAAATGCCTTCTAAAGTGGTCACCAAATTGTAGTTATTAGATTGTCAATTATTTCCCAATTACCAATGTATAATTGGTGACAGAAGGGAAAAATTAAATACATAGGGGCACAATTATATTAACACCATAATTCATTTGATTTTTAATTACATTTTAATGAAATTAAATCAAATTTTGTTTTTATCCTAGCCTCATGATTATGAGATTACCCAATTCTCCCGGGAAACCATTAGTCCAAAATAATGTGTGCACCCTTCATTTAAAGTGTGTGTTCTGTTACTAAAGTAGACCCAAAAAACTAGTCAACAGAAAATATTACAGATGAAAATTAATATATTTTAAATATTATATTCTAGCTTTTCATGCTTGTGCAAAGCTGACATCTAAACATCCAGCATGGTTGTTTAGAAACCAAAAATAATCAACTACCCTCTTAGGAAGAAGCCAATTACAGCATGAGGTAGAAACTAATTCTACAAGTAGTTTATATTAACAAGTGTAGCCTCTGGCAACTGGAAAACTCACAGATAAATTTTGACAAGGATACACAAATTGTTCCTTTGAACCTATTATTTTCTAATTTAAAGCATGAAAATAGTTGCCCAGTTGCTTAGTTTTATTAGGGATTATTATCTGTGAATAATGCTGAAAAAATCACCAACTAGCCCCCTGATCTTTGAATGTCCAGCATAGTTATGAGGATTTAGCTGTACATTTTATGAAAAAGCTTATTTTTGCAGTCACACAACTTAGAAAGTCTTTCCTTATTTTTCTCTATGAACCTTGACAGTTGAGTTATTATTTTGTGTTAGCAGCCCAGGAAATGAATTTGTCATTTACTACTATTATGAGCTGCCTTAATCACATTTTTATGGATAATATAATCCAGTAATCGTATTACACTGGCCTTTGTTTCATACTGATGGATTGCTGTTTGCCTTTGAAGTCGCTAATTATAATCTATAAAAGCCAGTTGAATTCAATACAACACTTCCACTGTGAAATCATTATTACACTTTGTATATAAAGAGCATCTGTTGGTAAACAATTAACTAGGGACTAACAGAAAAGAAGCAATTCTTTGCCCCATTTTAATCATCACTTAGCTAATGCCTTCCAACAAAAAACAGAGAAAGATTCAATCAACTGTAGTTCTTTTCAACCCAGAGATTATCACAATTAAACAATTCATGATGAAGGTTTTCTGTGTTTATTCCTTTTGGAACAATATCACCAATTTGCTTTTGAATGTGCTTCAAGGGTTGACTTCTTTAAAGTCCTTCTGGGATTAGGATATGAATATCTTCAAGATCATCTATTCCAGTGATGGTGAACCTTTTTGCAATTGCGTGCCAAAAGTGGGGGGAGCGCGGGGAGGCTCGTGTATGCCCACACCCAGAATTCTAAGCGCCCTCCCCTCACGTATGCGTGCATGACCCCTCCCCACACTTTTGCCACGTAATGGCACGGTGGACCCGTTTTTCGGCCTCCTCTTTCTAGGAGTTTGGAGAGGGAGAAAAAGGCCTTTCTCACCACCCCCACCAGGAGGCCGAAAACAGACCATTTGCTGACTTCCGGTCAGACCGGAAGGCCCATTTTTTGCTCTCTCCAGACTCCAGAGGCTTTTTAGGAGCCTGTGGAGGGTGAAAACAGACTTCCCTGCATGCAGGGAGGCTCCCCGGAGGCCAGAAATTGCTCATTTCCTGACTTCCAGGTTGCCCACTGGGCCGTTTTTCTCCCTCCAGAGGCTTCAGGAGGCTTCCCTGAAGCCCCCGGAGAGAGAAAAACGGCCCAATGTACAAACTGGAAGTTCGGGAAGTTCAGGAAAGCCTACAGAGGGCGAAAAACAACCAAAAATCAGCTGGCCAGCGCGTGCATGCGCGCCGGAGCTGACAGGGCAATGCCTCATGTGCCCTCAGAAACTGAGAAAACTCAGAAGGAGGAGCCATGTCACGATGTCACAATGTGCGGTCTCAATACTTCGAGACCGCCATTGACACTTTTGCCACTGGACGGTCCATTGAGACCTAAACCGTCCCGTAGAGACAGTGATCAGGAAGACAAAGCCTTGTTGGTCTCAGGGATATCGCAAAGTCCCTGATTGACCCAAGGGAAGTGCTTCAAGCCGGCGGTAAACAGGCAGCCCCCTGGCTGATGAAATCGGGACACTCCGGAAGGAAGGAAGTGAAAAAAGAAAGTGAGTCCATCTGGTGAGGTATTTTTTCTATTTTGCGAAAAACTGCCCAAAGGAATTTTTCTTTAAAGCCAAATTAGATCCCTAAGCAAAAGAACTGAGTGGTGAAATTAACCCTAATTGGAATGCTGTGGAAAGCTTTTTTTTTCTTTGTAACTATTCTTTGTGGATTGAAGTGCTCGCAATGTTTCTCATTTCTCCTCTTAAAGTGAATGGATTGATTTTTTTTCTTCTGCTTTTTGTTGCTTTATTTTTTGACTTCTGGATTAAAACCTTCCTTCTTATTTTAACAATTCTTCCTATTACTTGTTATTAAATTTCACTAAAAGAAATCTAAAGAAATCCTTTAAGCCAGAGATAAATATTAGAAAGTGAAAAGTAGCACACTGCCACTCGGAGATCAGAGGCTGGGGTTTTTGAAACAACGTATCTCTTTTATTTCCTTTTTTGATTTCACTGACTTTGTAGCTGAAGGGTTTGAAACTTGTTTACAGAAACTGATAAAGAGCCAAGGGCATGAATTGTTTTCACAGGTGCCTTTGAGAACTATTTTGGCAGGGAAAAGAAAGTGGGGGGGAACAGAACCCTTCTCCTTTGAAGAGCATAAAATAACTTGTGTTCAAGTCAATCTAAAATAAAAAATAAAAGAGGCCTGGAAGGCTAGAGTGGCAGTGGCTATTGGGTTTTTTTTTCTTTATTTCTTCTGTTTTGGAAACATGGATCAATATTCAGATGAGAAAACCCTAAAATTCCTAATATCTTGGCTGAAATTCAAAATCTATTGGAAGGATATGGGAGAATTGAGAAGAAGTTGGAAAGACTAGTCTTTCTCACAGCAAAAGATGATGGGGTTGGAGCCCCAAAAATTAAAGGGGAGAATGAAGATATAGAAGATAAATATAAGACAATAGATGAATTTATTAATGGAGCAAATGTGGGTGAAAGTGGAAAGAAGGGAATATGGAAAAGGGAATTCGACGAATTGGACCTCTACCCCAGATTCCAGGACACAGGAGAAAAAATAATAATGATGATGGACTTAAGAAGAGAAATTTTTCCAGAAGCAAGATTGACAACCGAAGACAAGCTAATTTTAGTAGCAGCTGGTGGGCAACCAGATTATCTGAAAGATCCTTCAAGTAACAAAGTGCGGAGAGAAGTCTATAAAAACCTTATAAAGGAGATAAAAAGAAGACTGACACCACAATTGGCAAGAGAGATAAGACTGTTTTGTTCCTGGAAAGATGCAGGTTGACAATGAAAGTTGATAATAAAAAATTAGTTGATTTTAGTGATTAATAAGTAGGAATTTTGTAACTCTTTGATTGTTTTAGATTGTTATCAAATGCTTATTTGCTAACAATTAATTAACTATAATAACAATAATGAAATGATAATAGATATAGCTTAATGATATATGCATGTATTGGCAATCTAGTAAAAGAAATTTGGATATAAATTGCAAATTGTGACTTGGGAAAAAGACCTATAAATTTTTTTAAACAAATTTTTATTTAGATCTTGTTATACAGGTGTAAGGGTTTTTTTTGGGGGGGGGTCTGATGAGAGGAGAGGGGACATAAATAGTAAATGATTTTTAGCCAATTATAATAACAATAAGGAAATATCAACGGACATTGTTTAACAATATATACATGCTATGGTATTGGCAAAAGTAACTTGGATGTAAATTCTAAACAGTGAGTTGGGGGAAAGGGGGGGGGGTTAGAAACTTTATTAATTGACTTTTACTTAAAAGATGCTATAAAGGTGTAATGTTATTGGAGGATTTTTTGAAATAGCTAATGAATGCCATTATGTGGTTGTGTCTTTAAGTATGAATGATTTGAGGTAAAAGCACATTCAAATAACTGTACTCAAATGAGAATTGTGGTACATTGATTGTAAGATATACAAAGGTTTTTGATTTAAAGTGCATAATCTAATATGAACTATAAGTAATGACTGTGGAAGAAATGCACGAAGGTTATCTGTAACCAATCGACACGCTTTCTACAAGATGTAATGAAGGATGATTCTTTTTCTGTGTTTTTGTTCAATTAAAATAAAAGAAAATTCAAAAAAAAAGAAGAAAAGAAACTGAGAAAACTACTAACAAAGTTCAATCTAAAAGAATCTACAGTTTTTTTTTAAAAAAGGCCTAACATAAACATGTCAAATTAAAAGAGACATTGATCAAAATCAAAATTTGCTCATAGTCATCCTTTCTGTGTCAACGTTGGCACAGCTCATTCTCAAATGCCTGTAGTAAACTTCCAATTTTGAGTTAATCTGCTGAACTCTTTTAAATATGCACCAAAAATATACTGCTCCTTTCCAATTCCCATTCATATCATGTCTAAATGAAAAGAAGCTTGAAGACAATCCTTTCCCCCAAAATGAAGAATAGAATTACCATATTGACAGCAAATGCAAGGGGAACATGTGAGCTCTCGCCCTCCAATTTTAAAGAGAATTCTTTCAGAAGAAACATAGATTTCTTTCAGTAAATATAGCAATTACTATTCGTTTGTTGTGCCCTGAACACAGAACTGGAACCCTGATCCTTTAGTCATATCCTGTAACCTTTATTAGTTTTATGGAGGAAAGGGTCATGTTTTCCCCATCAGAAGCTATTGAGAACCCAACTATCTGTAGTCTCCAAATGATGATTTGAAGCATAGCGTGAAACATCTGTCTGGTATTAACAAATATCTAGTTTTTTTCAGAGCATTGTCAGATTCTGATGTGAATCCCTCCTGTCCAGGGTAGTATTTTGGACTTCTTTGAAGTGTTATCATTGAGCTAAGATTTTATCTGAACTACACAATCTTCCTAGTTCTTCTGATATGTCAGCCCTAAGGCAGATTTCCTATCCCACAGCTTCCTTTCTAGTTCACTAAGAAAACATCTGCTTGTAATTCAGTATTAATTCTACTCGAAGTCTTACCTACATTTCAACAATCCCCCAAGGTATTGTTTGTATGAGGAATGTACTATGGTTTACGGTTTATTAGGATTTGTATGCCGCCCGCTCTCGAGAGACTCAGGGCGGCTTACAGATAAAGCAGGAAGGGGGAACATATAAAAATTAAAAGGAGCAGACATTAAAATTTCACAACATTCATATAGCTTAGAATGGGGCTGGATAAATCAACAGCCCCAAGCCTGCTGGAACCGCCAGGTCTTAATCGCTTTGCGGAAGGCCGGAAGAGTAGTAAGGGTCCGGATCTCCACGGGGAGATCGTTCCATAGGGCCGGAGCAGCTACAGAGAAGGCCCTCCCTCGGGGAGTCGCCAGCCGACATTGACCGGCAGATGGAATCCGGAGGAGGCCTAGTCTGTGTGATCTTATAGGTCTTTGGGAGGTAAATGGCAGGACGCGGTCTCTCAGGTAGCCAGGTCCTAAACCATGTAGGGCTTTAAAAGTAATGACTAACGCCTTGAAACGTGTCCGGAGACCAATGGGAAGCCAGTGCAGCTCGCGGAGGATAGGTGTAACGTGGGTGTACCTAGGTACACCCACTATCGCTTGCGCGGCTGCATTGTGGACTAACTGAAGTCTTCGAACACTCTTCAAGGGCAGCCCCATGTAGAGCTATGTGACCTAGTCTGGCCACAGGTGTAAAATATAAGTATTCGGAAACAATTCTTAAAATTCTGAAATTTAAAGTGTGTTGACACAGATTTCTGAAACCACTGATTTCTATGGAAGGCCTTGTAGCATGCAAAGTTCCTGATATTGGGGACAGGCATAGCAGAGTTACACAATACCGGCCCTAGTTTTTCTATTAAGTTTAAGTTTAAGTTTTATTTTATTTATATGCCGCCCTATTCCCTAAAAGGGACTCAGGGCGGCGAACAACTTAAACGGGAAGGGGAAACATACAAATACAAAATACACATATTAAAATGACCAACAACCACACCTGTCGAGAGGGGAGGGGAGCTCATCAACCCCAGGCCTGCCGACACAGCCAGGTTTTAATGGCTTTTTGGAAAGCAGGGAGAGAGGTGAGGGTCCGAATCTTCACGGGGAGTTCGTTCCAAAGGGCCGGAGCTGCAACAGAGAAGGCCCTCCCCTGGGTCGTAGCCAGATGACATTGGCTGGTGGATGGAACCCGGAGGAGGCTGGCCCTGTGTGATCTAATGGGTCTTTGGGAGGTAATTGGCAGCAGGCGGTCTCTCAAGTACCCAGGTCCAATACCATGAAGGGCTTTATAAGTAATAACTAGCACCTTGAAGCGTATCCGGAGACTGATTGGAAGCCAGTGCAGCTCGCGGAGGATAGGTGTAACGTTGGTGTATCGAGGTACACCCACAATCACTCGTGCGGCCGCATTCTGGACCAGTTGAAGTAATTAACTCAAGAAGGTAAAAAATAATTGTATATGTATGCATGATGACAGGATACAACCAACCAATTAAAATTATGTGCTCAACCACATTCAAACCATGCAAAAATTATAGCAATAGCACAGACTTATATACCACTTTGCAAAGGGTCGGAGCAGCCACAGAGAAGGCCCTCCTCCGGGGAGCCGCCAGCCGACACTGTCTGGCTGACGGCATCTGAAGGAGGCCCACTCTGTGGGATCTCACTTATAGCCCTCTCTAAGCGGTTTACAGAGTCACGTATTACCCCCAACAATTTGGGTCTTCATTTTACCCATCTCGGAAGGATGGAAACCTTGAGCCTGGTGAGATTTGAACTGCCAAATCCCAGACAGCCAGCAGTCAGCAGAAGTGTCCTGCAGTACAGCATTCTAACCACTGCGCCACTATGGCTCATAGTATAACTTACAGTAAGAAAAAGACAGGGAGCTGATGCATAGTTTAAAAAAAATAATATAACAATATTACAGGGATAGCTTGATTGATTATAATGCTGCCATAACTCAGATATATGTTTTTGTACCCAAGAGCTAATGGCTAATTTACCAATTACTGCAAGGACAACAAAGCACAAATAAGGATGATTAACTCTATCCCAATTGTGGAAGAACCGAGATGACTCTCTTGGCAGGTGTAATTGACAATTACTGTGATGCGTTTTAAACAAAAGATCATACATAACTGTTTAATTGGGAGAACAGTGCCATTTTATGAGACTCCACAACAGGAGTCATCCACAGTAAATTCTCAGGCAAGCAATGTTAGAATACCAAAGCTATCGTTCAATGATATTTACCATTTATCTTGGAGTAACTGAAAACAAACATAGTAAATAAGGACTGGATATTATAATTATTATTTTGTTTTGCTGTGTTATTTATTTAAATCTTCCAAGTTTATTTGGTTAACTTCCTTGTATGTATGTATGTATGTATGTATGTATGTATGTATGTATGTATGTATATACATAATGCAACACAAATGTAACAAAGGCAACAGTAAAAAAAAATGGCTTTCTGTTGTGATGGTCTCTTGTGACGAGCCGATAGACAGAGAAAGAGGAAGCAGTAAGCTTCCTCCCATATTTGGGCATACCAGGGGTTGTGACACAATACATACCTATTTCCCTGGCCCAGCTGATAAAGGAAGAGAGCCTGTGGCTTAGTGGTTAATATAACTGCCTGATATGTAACACAGCCCAGGTTTGATTCCCAGTAAGGGTATGGCTAGCTGATGAGAGCTAAATAGCTTGAAATAGATCTATGCTAGTTTCCCTTTATATATAAAGTCACAACCCCTGGTATGCCCCAACTATGGGAGGAAGCTAACTGCTTCCATTCTCTGTCAATCAGCTTGTCACAAGAGTCCATCATGACAGAAACCCAATATTTTTACTATTGCCTTTGTTATATTTGTGTTTTTTTATTTGTGCTGATTTATTTTATTTATTTATTTATCAGCATAAATAAAACACACACACACACACACATATATATACACACACATACATACATACACACACACATACACACACATACATACACACACATATATCCATTTTTACCAGTAGTCCTTTATACACATACACACACACACACACACACACACACATATATCCATTTTTACCAGTAGTCCTTTATACACATAGACACACACACACACACACACACATATATCCATTTTTACCAGTAGTCCTTTATCTAGTTCAGCTAAGATATAACAAAAATGCCTACTTAGACTGAAAGTAAGCTAAGATATAACAAAAATGCCTACTTAGACTGAAAGTAAGCAATAATGGATTCCCATTTAGAAAAACATGAAGTGGCAACATTTATTTGGTGACTATTTAAATTGCCAATTTCCCGGAGCCTTAAGACATTTTATAGTACTGTACATTTAATAATAAATTTTATTGAATAAAACTCTTCATTAAAAAGTCATTAAAATGTACTGCCAATCAAACCAATGGTAAATAAAGCTACCTCTTTGATGCTGCCTTTATTTAGTATGTAAGCAGTGATAAATTGGCTGCCTTTAAATAACCTTAAGTGTAGCAAATTTAATGTTATTTCTATCTATTGAATCCTTTCACCTATATTTTTATTGTCTGCAAACTAACCGGCAGCTTATATAATTACACAACACACTCTTAATATATGTGTGAAGTGGCCCTGTTGTGTTACCCCAAAAACCAATCTAGCAGGCACATTCTATACAAACTGTGGTTTGTCAACTATAAATAATGGCAGGTTTGCTAAGTACAAAGCGACTGTAGTGGTTAAGCCTAGAGATTACTAACATGTTTGATAATTTTGATATTCAAAATTCTGTGCTACATACCCTAAGTAATTCTAATGAGATACCCCAGCAAGGTATGTTACAAAATGGTCAAATCTATGTAAATAAATAACCATTATTATTGAGTCCTCCATAATCACAATTCTACTGCTCTTTCTAAAATAAGAAAATATTTAAAAAGAATACTAAAGGGCTATGTCTTATCTGAAATGCATTACTATCCTTACTAATCCCCTGCTTTGGTTTTTCTTTTCTTCCTTTAAAATATATGTGTGTGTGTGTGTGTGTGTGTGTGTGTGTATATATGTGTGTGTATATATGTGTGTGTGTGTGTGTATGTATGTATATATATAGATAGATAGATAGATAGATAGATAGATAGATAGATAGATAGATAGATAGATTGATTGATTTTACAACCGCCGGTATGCCCAAATATGGGAGGAAGATCACTACTTCCATTCTCTGTCCTTCGGCTCGTCACAAGAGACCATACAGGCAGAAACCCAATATTTTTACTGTTGCCTTTTTGTTACATATGTTGTATTTGTGCTGATAAATAAAATAAATAAATAAAGTCTCCCTTTATTTATCAGCACAAATACAATATATGTGTGTATGTATGTATGTATGTATGTATGTGTGTGTGTGTGTGTGTGTGTGTGTGTATGTATATGTATATGTATATGTATATGTATATTTCTGCCATGTAGCTGTTATTCAATATTTGACTGAATTTGTTATACTTCACAGCACAAGTTAAACATTTGGGTTAGCAGGAAAAATTAGGCTTCATCTCCAATAGGGTCCAATAGTTTGGAAACAAATGTTTGGAAATTGGCAAACACGTTTAAATAGGAAATATTGTAACAAAGCAACCTTAATTTTTTTAAACATGTCAACTATTTCCAACTCTTCCACTTGCAGGAATATCTTTATAAAGAGGTTTCCAAGACTATCCATACCTTCTCCATGAGGTTATTTCTCCCCTTTTTGTACCCCAAATGTTTAAATTGTTTTACAATTGCAATTGGGCTGTCTCTTTTTGCAACCCTGCCCTTGTAAAACTCTGCAGGCATCTTATTCTAACCTGACCATCCAGCTGCTCTACCATGTCATGGTGCTCTAGATTTCCGTTCCGCTTCTAAAGAGTCCCGTTGAAAGTTGCGCCAACAGATGCCGTATGAGGGTCAAACAACAGGATGTTGTAAATGCCCAACTGCTGCGGGCTTTTCAAATGTATATGCTAATAGGTATGCTATCAGCACACAGCTGTAAATGCAAATAACAAGTCTGAAGCAGGGTATTTTTATGGCTCTTTAACCACCTTCTGTATTGCAACTGGGCAACTCCTGGCTGGTTCCAACATGAAAAGCAAATCGCTTACTTCACTAAACCCATCAGAGCAATAATGGCACAGAACAGAGGAGATGCTGTGGCTGATTGAATTGAGGCTTTCAACTAAAGAGGGACTCCTGTGACTGTCACCCTAAAATGTCCATACAATTAACGGCTAGAAAGAGCAAAGCAGACAGAGAGTGTGGCCACGCTTCGTAACAAATTATTGAAAGCTAACACAATCAATATATGTTCCAAAAGAAAAGAAAAAAAAGATTGTCTGTAGCAACTTCGCTACTGAAATTTATTTTTACATATTACCCACTTTGGAAGACATTAAAACAAAGAGGGAAATGACAAAAACCTTTGTTAGTATCAAACAAAAAGAAAGCCCTTTTAATTTAAACAGAACTGTCCATCAAATAAGTCAATGTATGTTTGCCAGCAAAGTATTACATTCATGATATTTAAGCTGAAGATCAGCTGCTTTAAAAATAATTAGATTATCTATGTTAAATTATCAAATTTACTATTTAAAATTCAGCAACTGGTTATTCTCACAACTGCATGCACTCTGTCAAAAACAATAAATGCATATTAAAAAGATTATTTCTCTTGTAATCAATTATAAAGAGAAAAGGCCTTATTTCGACTCCCACTCTGGTTTCTCCTTCCAGCACAAATCACTACATTTTGACGGTTGCTTAAAAATCTGCTTTAATCTGATTTTTAAGAACACTTTCTTATCTGTGTCTTAAGAGGTTTAGTGGAGCTTACGTCCATGGAAGTTTAAAGTGGACCCTGTTATAGTTCAGGAATGATGCTGGGAAGAAGGAGAAGATTTGCATGGAAGCTTATTTGAACACAAAGCAAGAAGAAAAAGAAAGAAATGCTTTTAGTCACAAGGTTCTTTCCTAATAAAATATATACGTTTCAAATGATAGGCTTTAAGCAGATGAGCAAGCTACTATTAAATAATATGCTAATTATATATATTTAATTTACAATGCACTTATTGGAAGATTTTTCTTTTATATAGCTCTTTTCATAAAAACAGTTTTTTATGAGACAGAAGGGAAAAATCATGTGGACTCATGTATGCATATATCATATAGTATTTGTCAACTCAATGTTAAGAAAAAAAAGTTGAATAACTTCTGCTATCATATATTTATAATATATATATATATATATATATATATATATATATATATATATATATATATATATATATATGGCTGTTACAGATCTCAACACATACTTTTTGATGCAAAGGTATTAATAGTGATGCTTTCAGTGGAAAAGACAGCTGATGATAGGCACTTTTAACAAAATTAACCACATAAATTCAAGAGAAATGTTAACAAAACTTCCCAATGTTTGTTTTGTTTCTTCCGGCTGAACAAACACTATTATAAATTCTGATATTCATGTTTTCATATTTAAGCTATAAGAATTACCAAGATAATAGGAGAAAGATTGAGATGGCTTTAGGTAAATTTCAGTTCCAATTCTACCAATGCAGATTTAGTCCATAAGAATTTTACTGTGTCCTGATTTAACTTCTTGGGAGTTAAGAAGTTAATGATTAGTTTAGCATGTGAAAGCAGATTCTAAAGATGCAACAGCATGTGTTCTTCTTGGGTCAAATAAGGGCATAGGACAAATTATTTATTAAATATTAATCCCAAATAAAGAATTAGGATCAGCTAATTTCCAGAATTTCAACATCTTGCATTTAACTGAAAGATTCTAGCCTGTTAAACTTTGAATCAACATAACTTAACACTACTTTTTTTTAAATTTATCTGTAAAGTATGGCTTAATATTTTAGTGCCTGTACTTATAAAATGTAGTACATACAGCACAAACAATAAGCAATATCTTGTATTCAAAATATGGAAGGAAAGGGAAGAAAAATCAAAATTAAAGAAATATGTGAAATAGGCTCCTAAAAAGCCTCACGGTGCTAAAACAAGTCAATTTGGTTTAGATAACTTGCAACATTTGTCCAGTATTAGCAGAGTATACTGATTATACTCTATATAAATAAATGCTAAAAAGGGACAAACATAATTGTTCTTGATGTAATTCATGAGAATTCAATAGTCTTTACATTTTAGTGATTGTTGAAAGAAATGTCCTTCTGGGTTCGGCTCCAAGTGGGGAAAAAGACACTGGAGACATGGAGGCTGCTTGGAAAGATGGTTTATTGTGGGACAGGGCCACATGGCTTGAGCCCTGAACAGAAAAGGGGATCACATGCTTCAATGTTGGTGGAGAAGAAGAGAAGGGCCGAGGGAGGGGCTTGCTAGGCTTTTTATAACCTGTTCAGTCCCACCTCTTTGTTTCCTGTTCCTGTGTAAGAAATGTATTCTGATTGGTTGTCAAGACTCCCATGGGGCCATGCAGGGGCAACTCTCTGGGCTGTGTTTTGAATCCAGGTTTGGTTGAGTTCTCAGATGCCATGAGGTCATTTGAGTAAAGGGCCAATAATATCATGCCTTTACTTCCATCCCCCCTGGGGCTGCAGTGCAGAAGTCTTTATTATGTAAAGTGGACTAGCTTGGCTGTCTTAATGGGCCATTAACAGTGGGGATGGGCAGGAAGCTACAGGCAACTATTCTGTCTTTTAAAACATGTTTCTTTCTTTTCATATCCAGAGAAATATTCTGCCTTTTCAATATTTCCTAGGATATTTCATTTTTCTGGGAGAGGGCTGGATGATAACTTCCCACATGATAAAACAGGAATATATAGTGTTTCTCTGTTAAAAAAAGCCTGGATAATAACACAGGGGGGGGGGGCACGACAATATATTGTCATGTGGACAGCCACCCTAACATGGCTTCTGTAACCATTAGGAAGAATTATTTTAGGATTGAAGTTTTAGCTAATGTATCCAGGGGGCATCAACTTAATTAAATAAAAGCAGCTACTGTATAAGAAAGCAAAAGAAAAGCTACAGTATGAATGTTACTCTTTCCAACCCATCAGATGTTGGAAAAGAAATATGAAACGGGGTCAGGGCTCCATTTATCTGTCAGTATAACCACTCTTTGGATTTGATCAGGGCAAGATCAAATTGGATGTAGTAAGAGAGGCAAAAAAAGAAAAATCAAATTTTAAAATGGACAGAATCTGGCCAGAAAAAGCTCTACCCCAAATTCTGCCAATGCTTCATTAAAAAGGGGTGTGTGTGTGTGTGAATCAATAGATGAGTCAGTTCAAAATATTGACGAGTCCTCCATTCTATGCCTCCCCATCATATGTACAGAGCAGAGATGGTATTTTGCCGTTTCGCGCAGGTTCGGGTGAACCGGTAGTAGCGGTGGCAAGAAGCTCCACCCACCCGTCATCACGGACACTCTGTGCATGCGTAGAACCTTCTGTGCATGCTCAGTAGCGCTGCGTGCATGCGAAGCAAGCACATCGTTGTGCACGTTGTTCCCTGTTTTATTGTGAGCCGCCCGGAGTCCTTCGGGAGTGGGCGGCATACAGAACTACCGTATATACTCGAGTATAGGCCGACCCGAATATAAGCCGAGGCACCTAATTTTACCACAAAAAACTGGAAAAGTTATTGACTCGAGTATAAGCCTAGGGTGGGAAATGCAGCAGCTACCGGTAAATTTCAAAAATAAAAATAGATACCAATAATGTTTTTGAATATTTATTTCAAAGAAAAACAGTAAACTAGCGGTGTATTCAATGAAATACTTCACTCACCTCATGATGCTGATGTCCCGCTGTGATGATGATGTCCCGTGCAGCCGCGGGAGCGATGTCCCGCCTCCTATGACACACGGCACAGTGATTCCTATCATTGGATCACTGTACCAGAGGAGGTGGGACATCGCTATGTGGCTGCTTGCCATAACAAGGAGGAGGTGGGACATCGTTGCAGAGCGGCAGGAGGGGGAGGAAGGGGAATCGTAAGACAGCCCTGCATTACATTAGAACGTGAGGAGGGGGGATGGTGCGGTGCGCGCTGCGCGGCAAACTGACACAGAGGGAGGGGAAACTCACAGGGGCACTGGGCCATTCACGAGTGTCACCCAGCGGCATGGCCCCGCCCCTTTTTCTCCTCCATTTCGGGCAAATTTTTCACTGACTCGAGTATAAGCCGAGGCGGCTTTTTTCAGCCCAAAAAGTGGGCTGAAAAACTAGGCTTATACTCGAGTATATACAGTAATAAAACAATAAAACAAACAAACACGTTTCCAGTTCCGAACCGATAACGAAGGTAAAAGGATTTCATGCCTGATACACAACAAAGAAGTAATATCCATCTTTTCTTTTTCTTCCTGAACATGTATGGATATACACCAACAAAATTAATAGGGGGAAATGCAGGTTTCTCCAATGTTCAGTGTTAATAAAACTGGTTGAGAACTGGGAAAGTTCTCCCCACCTTGCTATTTACTCAAAACCAAGTCCCGCTGTGTCAACGGGCACAAATTGCCAATCAAGACGATCCCGCATTATCCATTTAGAGGGCAACAATAATGCCAACTTAAACTTCAGATTAATCTTAGCAATAGCAATAGCAATAGCAGTTAGACTTATATACCGCTTCATAGGGCTTTCAGCCCCCTCTAAGCAGTTTATACAGAGTCAGCATATCGCCCCCCACAGTCTGGGTCCTCATTTTACCCACCTCGGAAGGATGGAAGGCTGAGTCAACCTTGAGCCGGTGAGATTTGAACCGCTGAACTGCAGATAACAGTCAGCTGAAGTGGCCTGCAGAACTGCACCCTAACCACTGCGCCACCTCGGCTCTTGTAGGTGTTGCTACTTCCGTGGTACATGCTTTGGCATATAGCAGAAAATAATTTATCTTAAACACATCAGGGAGAGATGCGCGCACACAGAACTTGCCTTTAGCTACTGTCTAATGGACTAAAAGATTATTAGCATTTTAATACAGCTAGTCCTTGACTTACAACAGTCCATTTAGTGACCATTCAAAAGTTACAATGGCACTGAAAAAAAGAATGCCAATGGGAGAAGCCCGATTCACTTAACAACCAAGTTATTAACTTATCAACTGCAGTGAGGCACTTAACAACTGTGACAAGATCGTAAAATGGGACAAAACTCACTTAACAACAGAAATTTTAGGCTCAATTGTGATTCGTAAGTCAAGGACTATCTGTAACGGCATTATCTTCTTTGCCATGTGGAAAAACATATATTATTTGATCAGAGCAAAGTAAGTTCCCATTGAAAGAAACTAGAGGTGCAGGATTCCACATTATTATTTTTTAATGTAATTATAATTTATTGGGGAGGGTGGGATATTACCATGTTTTGCTTGTTACCGTGAGCCACCAAGGGTCCGTTTTGCTCGCACCAGGATATAAATCGGATTAATAAAAGCTCTCCATAAAATCATAGTTACTTTGACTTGGTAGAATGAGTTATTAACTAACACCGCAAGAAGGACTTAATTGCAAGGGATTAAAAAAAAAATACTCCCACAGCAAACTATAAAAAAGACTTGAGTTTAAAATGCTATGTAAACCATCCTCACATGTGTCCCAAAGATACTTATTTTTTTACAAAGAGGCAACTGGACTTTCTGGTTTTGCTTTGAAGAAGTTTCGCTTCTCATCCAAGAAGCTTCTTCAACTCATCCAAGAAGAAGCCGAAGGAGCTTCTTGGATAAGAAGTGAAATGTCTTCAAAGGAAAAAAAAACCCAGAAAGTCCAGTTGCCTCTTTGGGGACAACCATGATCTGAATGACTGAGAATCTCCAAAGATATCCTGAGATGTGGTTTGGAGCTCACGGTGTGCAGCTTGGCGCCAATATGCGAATGTAACGCCGAGTGGCTGAGCCCCAATAAACCCCGGTTTACTGAATGATAGTAACAGATCGGCATCTGCAATTGGTGGTACGGGTTCAGAGGTGGGTTCCTACCAGTTTGCACCTATTCAGTGGAACCGGTTCATCAAATCTACCGAACCGGTTAGAAGAGGTTCCACCAGTGGACCCGGAAAGCAGGCCACACCTACAGAAGAGGTCCCGAACTTTTTTGAAACCCACCACTAACACACACACACACAGACACACACACACACACAGACTGACACAGAGAGAAAGAGAGAGAGAGAGAGAGGGAGAAAGGAAGAAAGAAAGAAAGAAAAAAGAAAGAAAGAGAGAGATGAAAGAAAAAAAGAAAAAAGGGACAGAGAGACAAAAGGAAGGAAAGAGAGAGAGAGAGAAAGAGAAAACACATGGCTGGCAAGCCACTCCCACCAGGTCACCTGGCTGGCAAGCCACTCCCATAAAGGAGGCCACACCCAGAGAGTAGGTTCCAAAAATTTTTGAAACCCACCATTGCCACACGCACGCACGCACGCACACACAGAGACTGACACAGAGAGAGAGAAAAAGAAAGAAAGGAAGAAATAAAGAAAGAAAGAAAAAGAAAGAAAAAGAGTGAGAGATGAAAGAAAAAAAGAAAAAAGGGACAGAGAGACAAAAGGAAGGAAAGAGAGAGAGGGAGAGAGGGAGAGAGAGAGAAAGAGAGAGAGAGAGAGAAAACACATGGCTGGCAAGCCACTCCCACCAGGTCACCTGGCCGGCAAGCCACTCCCATAAAGGAGGCCACACCCACAGAGTAGGTTCCAAAAATTTTTGAAACCCACCACTGCCACACGTACGCACGCGCGCACACACAGAGACTAACACAGAGAGAGAGAAAAAGAAACAAAGGAAGAAATAAATAAAAAAAGAAAAAGAAAGAAAAAGTGAGAGAGAGATGAAAGAAAAAAAGAAAAAAGGGACAGAGAGACAAAAGGAAGGAGAGGGGGGGGGAGAGAAAAAACACATGGCCAGCAAGCCACTCCCACCAGGTCACATGGCCGCAAGCCACTCCCACCAGGTCACATGGCCCGCAAGCCACTCCCACCAGGTCACATGGCCGGCAAGCCACTCCCACCAGGTCACATGGCCGCAAGCCACTCCCACCAGGTCACATGGCCCGCAAGCCACTCCCACCAGGTCACATGGCCCGCAAGCCACTCCCACCAGGTCACATGGCCGGCAAGCCACTCCCACCAGGTCACATGGCCGGCAAGCCGCTCCCACCAGGTCACATGGCCGGCAAGCCACTCCCACCAGGTCACATGGCCTGCAAGCCACTCCCACCAGGTCACATGGCCGGCAAGCCACTCCCACCAGGTCACATGGCCCGCAAGCCACTCCCACCAGGTCACATGGCCTGCAAGCCACTCCCACCAGGCCACATGGCCGCAAGCCACTCCCACCAGGTCACATGGCCGGTAAGCCACTCCCACCAGGTCACATGGCCGGCAAGCCACTCCCACCAGGTCACATGGCCGGCAAGCACTTCCACCAGGTCACATGGCCGGCAAGCCACTCCCACCAGGTCACATGGCCGGCAAGCCACTCCCACCAGGTCACATGGCCCGCAAGCCACTCCCAGCAGGCCACATGGCCGGTAAGCCACTCCCACCAGGTCACATGGCCGGCAAGCCATTCCCACCAGGTCACATGGCCTGCAAGCCACTCCCACCAGGTCACATGGCCTGCAAGCCACTCCCACCAGGTCACATGGCCGGCAAGCCGCTCCCACCAGGTCACATGGCCGTCAAGCCACTCCCACCAGGTCACATGGCCTGCAAGCCACTCCCACCAGGTCACATGGCCTGCAAGCCTTTCCCACCAGGTCACATGGCCGGCAAGCCACTCCCACCAGGTCACATGGCCAGCAAGCCATTCCCACCAGATCACATGGCCTGCAAGCCACTCCCACCAGGTCACATGGCTGGCAAGCCACTCCCACCAGGTCACATGGCTGGCAAGCCACTCCCACCAGGTCACATGGCTGGCAAGCAACTTCCCACCAAGTCACATGGCCGGCAAGCCACTCCCATAAAGGAGGCCACACCCACAGAGTATGTTCCAATTTTTTTTGAAACCCACCCCTGTATAGGTTGCACAAACCCCACCCGCGCCCTTTCTGGAAGAGCTCCCAAGCCTGCAGAGAGCGAGGTTACCACTAGCAGGACCTGCTCGGTCGACAGCGTTAAGGAGGAGTTGGTGGGGGGGGGTTGTTGTTGTTGCACCCCCAAAATGCCTCGGAGCCCGTTGCTTGCAGGCCTCCCACTTACTTTTTCACCGCTTCTCTAGATCCAGGAATGGGGACTCCGCCTCCGTCGCCCCCGCTGTCGTAAAGCACCCCGCTAATATCCAACAGCACCCCCTTGGCGCCCGCTAAGACGGCACCCCCACCAGCCATGCCGGATAAGCCCCGCCCCCGCCTCACCTGCCACTTCCCGAGGCCCCGCCCATCCTTACTGGCCGCGAAGGCTCCTGGGAAATGTAGTTGTCGCTCAATGCCGGCGGAGCTTACTGTATACCAGTGTTTCTCAACCTTGACAACTTGAAGTCCTGTGGACTTCAACTCCCAGAATCCCCCAGCCAGCATAGCTGGCTGGGGGAATTCTGGGAGTTGAAGTCCACAGGACTTCAAGTTGTCAAGGTTGAGAAACACTGCTGTATACTGTGTTGCAATGGCTGGCTTCTCGGGAGTCATACGGCGGGCGAAGTGAAACGACGGGGTTGCTCCGGGTTCTGCGGAGGAGAGTCTGCAATGCGACTTTTGGGGGAGATAATTCATCTTCTTCGCTTCTCCGGACAGCCCAGGTCTCCCTTTTGTGAGTCCCGGAGATGCTCCTCTCCACTTCCTTGCGCACCGCTGCAAAGGAGCGGGCGGGGATCCGTCCCAGATGCGGGGCTTCATCCCGTCGGTCGTTCCCCTTTGGGCGGCTGGTGGCAAGCGGCTTCCTTGGCCGGAGAGCGTTGGCGGCACGGCTGGCATCTCCGGACCCTTCGGTCGCCCCTTCAAAGAGAAGCACTTTTGGGACACTATATAAAAAGGTGGTTTAAGTCTAACATATTTTGAGTCCGGTCATCATAACAAACCACGATCATGGCAAACTATGGTTTATCACACGCATATCTATGGAGATTCTCAGTCATCCAGGTCATAGTTGTCACAAAGGTGCTTTTTAAAAAGATAACCAGAGGGTTGTTTTTTCCTCCTTTAAAGACATTTTGCAGTTCTGGAGCTTCTTGGATAAAAAGAAAAAGAAAAAGTTTGATTGCCTTTTGAAAAAGCACTTTTCTGTCACTGTATAAAAAGTGGTTTAAGTCTAACATATTTGAGTCCGGTCATCATAACAAACCACGATCATGGCAAACTATGGTTTATCACACTGATTGACCCTAAAGCTATTATTTGCTATTGGTTGAGGTTCCTTCTTGTTCTCTGCCCCCAACACACCATGCCGTGGCCATTAGGCTAGAAAGGAATAGTCGCCCATCTAAGAATGCCATTGTATCATGATGTCATTGCCCAGATGTGATTTGGGGGTTTATTCCAGATGTTGTATGAAACAGATATAAAGTTACTGACACTTAAGACAGGGCAGATTGAGAAAGTGTCATTTCTCAACTTTGCTAGAAGACAGAATAGTTAGTTGGACCAGCTATGGATCAGTCTTACATTAGGGACAAATTGTGGTTTGGACATTACACAAGCCAGACTGCCACTGTAAAGCATATCTATGGAGATTCTCAGTCATCCAGGTCATAGTTGTCACAAAGGTGCTTTTTAAAAAGGTAACCAGAGGGGTTTTTTCCCCTCCTTTAAAGACATTTTGCAGTTCTGGAGCTTCTTGGATAAAAAGAAAAAGAAAAAGTTTGATTGCCTTTTGAAAAAGCACTTTTCTGTCACTGTATAAAAAGTGGTTTAAGTCTAACATGTTTGAGTCCGGTCATCATAACAAACCACGATCATGGCAAACTATGGTTTATCACACTGATTGACCCTAAAGCTATTATTTGCTATTGGTTGCGGTTCCTTCTTGTTCTCTGCCCCCAACACACCATGCCATGGCCATTAGGCTAGAAAGGAATAGTCCTTTAAAAATGTCTTTAAAGGAGGGGGAAAAAAACCCTCTGGTTACCTTTTTAAAAAGCACCTTTGTGACAACTATGACCTGGATGACTGAGAATCTCCATAGACATCCTTTAGAGCGACAGTATGGCTTGTGTAATGTCCAAATCCCAGTCTGTGCCTAATGTTAAGACTGATCCATAGCTGGTCCAACTAACTATTCTGTCCTACCTGTTGGGCTAGCAAAGTTGAGAAATAACACTTTCTCAATCTGCCCTGTCTTAAGTGTCAGTAACTTTATATCGGTTTCATACAACATCTGGAATAAACCCCCAAATCACATCTGGGCAATGACATCATGATACAATGGCATTCTTAGATGGGTGACATTTTGGCAATTTTGTATGGTTTTTGATTTTGCTATATTGCAAGCCCACGTAGGTCAGTGGTGGGTTTCAAAAATTGTTCGAACCTACTCTGTGGGTGTGGCCTCCTTTGTGGGAGTGGCTTGCCGCCCATGTGACTGGATGGGAGTGGCTTGCCGCCCATGTGACCGGATATGAAGATGCCGATGACACTTGTCAGAACCACCTTAAATTACCTCACACACAGCACTGGCATGCATAAGAATATGATGTCAACTTGTTTTTTAAAAGGCATCTTTGGTTTGCGTTAAAACAACTTCAACACACGCAATGTTCTGATTGCACCACAAACGCAGTAGTCGTCCTTACCTTTCACAGAGGCACTGAGTTTTATAAATAGGAGCATGATAGTGTAGAATAATCATATCCAAGGACCAGTGGTGGGTTTCAAAAAATTTTGGAACCTCTTCTGTAGGTGTGGCCTACTTTCCGGGTCCACTGGTGGAATCTCTTCTAACCGGTTCGGTAGATTTGACGAACCGGTTCTACCGAATAGGTGCGAACTGGTAGGAACCCACCTCTGACGTAGGTTATGTTATCATGCTAAGCAATCATTAACAATGGTTTATTGAATCATAAAAATCTTGATCATAGTTTAGAAAGCTACATTGGCTAAGTCAAAACATAAAGTTTGCAGTATCCTAAACTTTTGGCTATGTTCACATGTCAAATTTAAGTAAAAGAAGAAATACAGACAAAATGAATCAAACCTGTGTGTAACCCTCTACCATAACTATGCATAGGATGGTGGTCTTAATTAGGCTACAGGTGGATTTTTCTCAATTAATACTGACGTCCATTTATAAAAATAACTTAATTCCTAATTGATTTGTCACTGAAAGAACAAAGTAGAGTGAGCCATATCTTGAACAGCTGCAAGAGAGATTTAATCATGTATGTTCAAACTTAGACGATAATGGGATTTTTTTTCACTGTGGTAAAGTGCAGAGGTTTATTTATTACTACTGCAATCACTTTTATACTGCAATTCAAAAATACGTAAGAGGCAGTGTTGGAATTATAGTCTGCTTTAAGAAAAGCCAAGGAGTCTTTGAATCATTGATTTGTTCAGTGCTCCAAGTCACTTCTTCTTAACGATAGTATCTAAATGGTAAAATTCATTATATAGACTGTGAAATGGATCAGGTTATTTAAAACAACACCACTAATGGTACAATATCTCAACTGTCCACACTGATATGGGATATTGTCTTGGATAGTGTTATCAGTTCAGGACACCCGCTATGAATATTGATCCAGAGCTTGTAAGAGCCATCACTTGCCGTCGGGACAGGTCAGGGTTGACACCTACCTAGCTTCAAAGCAATTTAAAGATTACTCCAACAGAATCTTAATGTCTGCCTGAGCTGAAAAACAAAACAGCCCAGGCTTTTGCCAATGTTTGCCTGCATACTGGTGACTTGACTATAATTTTATAAAGCCCCTTGGCCAGTGGTGGGTTTCAAAAATTTTTCGAACCTACTCTGTGGGAGTGGCTTGCCAGCCATGTGACCTGGTGGGAGTGGCTTGCTGGCCACATGTTCTCTCTCTCTCTCTCTCTCTCTCTTTCCTTCATTTTGTCTCTGTGTCCCTTTTTCATTTTTTCTTTCATGTCTCTCTCACTTTTTATTTCTTTTTTTAATTTCTTTTTTTCGTCCTTTCTTTCTCTTTCTCTTTCTCTCTCTGTGTGAGTCTGTCTGTCTATCTGTGTGTGTGTCAGTGGTGGGTTTCAAAAAATTTTGGAACCTCTTCTGTAGGTGTGGCCTGCTTTCCGGGTCCACTGGTGGAACCTCTTCTAACCGGTTCAGTAGATTTGACGAACCGGTTCTACCAAACTGGTGCGAACTGGCAGGAACCCACCTCTGCCCTTGGCCCAAAATCGTCACTACAAAAATGCCATGGATTATACTGCGTGACCCGACAATTGCGCGATAGACATATGCGCGCTGACAAAATAGCGCCGATTAAAATGCGACATCAAAATCGCGACAACAAATTCACGACGACAAAAGCGCAACGACAAAAGCGCAATGACAAGCACAATAAAATCGAAAAAACTTTAGGGTTAGGGTTTTGTCGCAATTTTGTCATCGCGCATTTGTTGTCCCGCTATTGGCGAAAATCAATTAGCGATTTTGACGGCGCTCATTTGTCCGTCGCGGTTTTGTCGGTGCGCATTTGTCCATCGTAGTTTTGTCAGTGAACCTTATACTGTATTAAAAACTAATCAATAACTTTCATATATTCACTGGAACATATTTTGGGATGAACATATGGCCATACTTTTCTTTACCATTATTATATAAATCATAGATAGATAGATAGATAGATAGATAGATAGATAGATAGATAGATGATAGATAGATAGATAGATAGATAGATAGATAGATAGATAGATAGATAGATATAATGAGAATAGGTAGTATTGTGAAAGAAAGGAGAATTCGGACAAATGGATATCTATCTTGTTATTTTTAAATGAACGTGATGTTGTAGGAGCATTCTAAAATACAAAGTGATGTACCGATAGTTAATTTGCAGAGCAAACAGTTATATTTGGTGCCTGACATTTTATGAACTCATAGAATTGTGTAGATAGGTCTTCTATAGATTTGTGTACCTGAGTTATCTAGATATTCTTATTCAGACCAAATTTCTGAAATCTTCCCCTTGTGTGACAAAGTTATGATTTTTTTTCACTTTTTCCCCAGAAAGTATCCATAAATATATATTTCCTCTGTAATTCTAGATAAATTTAATCACAATGGCTCATCAATTAATTGATTAAATGGCTTGTGTTCTTAGGTAAATATGTACAGCTTTGATCTCTAGATCTTGTCATAATAAAAGCATAGCTATTTGTGTCCCTAGCAACACTATAATTCATTTCAATGGGATCTACTGCCATGTAAGGTACTTCTTAAGATGAGTAATAGTGGTAGAAGCTACCTCAGGGAAAAGATTAAGATGTATTGCCAGATAAATAATGGCTTGTGTGATTATTCCCATACAGACAATATTTATGCCATCTCCTGAAATCATACATCAGTAAATCATTATTTTACCTAGTGTCCAGTGAGGTACAGAGTGTATCTTTCTTAGGTTGATTTTTTTCCTGCCCTCCTCATATTTCATTTCAGTGATTTACCTTTATTTCTGTTTTACAATATACGTCATTCCTTCTCCCTGCATTTTTGTGCATCTTGCAGAGATTGCCAAATAAGGACTATTGTTTATTATTTTACATCTCTAAAGGCTGCATTGCAAGCAACCAAAGAAAAAAGGGAAAATACATCAAGGATTTTTTTTAAATATAAAAATTACATAAATGTTTATTGAATTTGAATTTGAATTTGAATTTATTTCATTTATATGCCGCCCTTTTCCCCGAAGGGGACTCAGGGCGGCTCACAATCCAAGTCAAGGGAAGGGGTACAGATAAGGAATAAAAAAGACGAACAGAACAATACACAATTTAAAAAGCACACAACAACCATACCATTCGAGAGGGGGGGCAAAAGCTCTTTAGCCCCAGGCCTGTCGGAACAGCCAGGTTTTAAGGGCTTTGCGAAAGGCCTGGAGGGTGGTGAGGGTTCGAATCTCCACGGGGAGCTCATTCCAGAGGGTCGGAGCAGCCACACAGAAGGCTCTCCTCCGGGTGGTCGCCAGTCGGCATTGGCCGGCGGATGGAATTTGGAGGAGGCCTAATCTGTGGGATCTAATTGGTCTATTAGAGGTAATTGGCAGCAGGCGGTCTCTCAAGTACCCAGGTCCAATACCATGAAGGGCTTTATAAGTGATGACTAGCGCCTTGAAGCGTATCCGAAGACCAATAGGCAGCCAGTGCAGCTCGCGGAGGATAGGTGTTACGTGGGTGAACCGAGGTGCACCCACGATCGCTCGCGCGGCTGCATTCTGGACAAGCTGAAGTCTCCGAATGCTCTTCAAGGGCTGCTCCATGTAGAGCACGTTGCAGTAGTTTATAAATTGTTTTTTTTTTTTAAGGAAAGCATTAAATTGTTATTTTTACAAAGAACTTCAGATTGGAACAAATAAACATATCAGTTTTGACAATTTCAGTATTAATAATAGAACTGAATCTGAAATTTGGCTCTTGCTATTGGAAACATATAGCAGTAAACATATAGCAGTAAGTAAAGGGGTTGAGAGCAGAGGTGGCGCAGTGGTTAGGGTGCAGTACTGGAGGCCACTTCAGCTGACTGTTAGCTGCAGTTCGGCGGTTCAAATCTCGCCGGCTCAAGGTTGACTCAGCCTTCCATCCTTCCGAGGTGGGTGAAATGAGGACCCAGACTGTGGGGGCGATATGCTGACTCTGTAAACCGCTTAGAGAGGGCTGAAAGCCCTATGAAGCGGTATATAAGTCTAACTGCTATTGCTATTGCTAGAGGGGTTCTGCAGGATAGTCGAAAAAGGCAAGATGGGGGTTACCTGTGCACAATCAAAACTTCGCCCTTTGTTAGATTACATCACTTCCTCTTACAGATGCCCATGAGTAAAAAAGTATGGTAAACAAAATGAAATGGTTGCATTAGTAATAATATTCACGAAACAACAAATAAGCCAGTTAAACTACTTGAAATCCAGAAGCTCCACTTGACTCAAAATGCAACGGCCAACATGGTTTTGTACAGACCTCTGTGTGCACAAGTGTCACCTCTCCTACTTCCTGGTGCAAGTCAAGGTGCTGGTTGGTTAAAGCCCTTCATGGCTTGGGACCAGGTTATCTGAGGGACCGTCTCTTGCTGGTCACACGCACATGACCCACTAGAGTGGGGAGGCAAGGAATGTTGCAAGAGCCGAGGTGGTGCAGTGGTTAGGGTGCAGTACTGCAGGCCACTTTAGCTGACTGTGATCTGCAGTTCAGTGGTTCAAATCTCACCGGCTCAAGGTTGACTCAGCCTTCCATCCTTCCGAGGTGGGTGAAATGAGGACCCGGACTGTGTGGGCAAGTTGCTGACTCAATTTGCTAAAAAAAATTGTAAACCGCTTAGAGAGGGCTGAAAGCCCTATGAAGCGGTATATAAGTCTAATAAATAAATAAATAAATAAGGTCCCTTCTCCTAGGGAGGTACATCTTGCGGGGTCCAGAAGAATGGCCTTTTCTGTGGTGGCTCCCTCCGTCTGGAACATCATCCCTCTGAAAATTAGACTGGTCCTCACCAGTGGTGGGTTTCAAAAATTGTTCGAACCTACTCTGTGGGTGTGGCCTCCTTTGTGGGAGTGGCTTGCTGCCCATGTGACCGGATGGGAGTGGCTTGCCGCCCATGTGACCAGATATGAAGATGCCGACGACACTTGTCAGAACCACCTTAAATTACCTCACACACAGCACTGGCATGCATAAGAATATGATGCAAACTTGTTTTTTAAAAGGCATCTTTGGTTTGCGTTAAAACAACTTCAACACACGCAATGTTCTGATTGCACCACAAACGCAGTAGTCATCCTTACCTTTCACAGAGGCACTGAGTTTTATAAATATGAGCATGACAGTATAGAATAATCATATCCAAGGACCAGTGGTGGGTTTCAAAAACTTTTGGAACCTCTTCTGTAGGTGTGGCCTGCTTTCCGGGTCCACTGGTGGAACCTCTTCTAACCGGTTCGGTAGATTTGACGAACCGGTTCTACCGAATAGGTGCGAACTGATAGGAACCCACCTCTGCCCCTTCTGATGAATAAGGAATATTTTCTTTTTTCCTATCATGTCTCCCCTCTCCACTCTCCCCCAGGTGAACGAAATGCTTATAGAAAAAGAGATCATGTACTTTTACAATTGTCTACGACACTTGAGAAATTAAACTCTCTGGTTTGGGCTACCGAACTGAATAGGTGCGAACTGGTAGGAACCCACCTCTGGTCCTCACTCTCTTTTGGAACATCCTGAAGATGTGGTTTTGTCAGTGGCTCTAGGGAACCCAGAGAGGGATGGAGCCCGTTAAATGGCTGATATGAGTGTGTGTTGTCTCCAAGGGGTGGGGGGGTATTATTTATTATTATTTTATCCCTTCTACATTTTTTCTTTTTTCGTACACTGCCTAGAGTCACCATGAGTAGTTGGCTATTTAGATTTTCCAAGATAAAGAAAGTAAAATACATTTCCTACCTCTTGAAATTAAGTACTTCATTTATTTTTTAAGCAAAATTATTTTCTCATACACGACTAACATTGAGATAATAATTAGGCAACCTTCTTGGGACATTACTGTAGTTTCAGTGGCCTTAGACATATATAAGCACACACAGAACCAGTCTGAAATTTTAAAAAAGTCGGATGTACTAATCCAGTGTGCTGGATCAGAGCTTGCCGAATAAGTACTATTGGCTGAGGTTACACAATGGTAAATACACATCTCCTATTAGCTGATTTGTTCCATTCATTGTTAAATAAGAGTTATTTTGATTAGATTCACACCATGTTTCAAATTTGATCCTAATGGATTTAATGCAGTAGCACGCAATGTATACATAATAGCAGTGATTACAGAATTTAGCAACTGATTTTGGATGTTTTCAAGAATAGATTTTCAGGTGGAAGGAATGTGATTTCAGTTTAGTACTGAGGGCCAAAAGAAACTCTTGGGGTCAGAGTTTTAAAAATACCATCCCTGCTCAATAGCCTACACTCAATGGATTTCATCCTTCTATCTTTTTAAACAAAGGAGATTCCAAAAGCTGATGTTTTCCCATCCCTATCTCATGGGGACCAAAGCCTAGTTTCTTTGAAAGTAAAACATCAGAATATGTAGGGGGTATCTGTATAATTTACATAATAATAGGGATGAATGTGGCATACTCTTTGGAGAGGCCAGCTGTTTCTGCCCTCCTCCCATCAACATCTGCTAAATTTATTAGAGTTTTGCTTCTTATCCCTGCCGTATTCGCTAAAGTGTCCAAAATATGTAATAAGATACCATTCATGAAATCCTGTAGCCAAAAAAAGAAGAAAGGATTCAGCACACTGAGGTGTGTGTGTGTGTGTGTGTGTGTGTGTGTGTGTGTGTGTGTTTCACCAAATCTATCAGATAATTCAATGGTTTGGACATGAATGTGGGTTCTAAAATTTCTACCACTTGTAATTGCAAAGGACGTTAAATAATACAGCCACACTGAATTAATACCACACTGAATATATAATAAATAATACCACACTGAAAAAAAAGGGAAATTCAGAACATTTATCAATTATAATCAAAGCTGCATGATTATAATAGATCACATTTAGCTAAACTCAGGATCTGCAGAATGTTTCTTCCATCACCACAAATTTGTTCTGTTTCTGTAAATACTTGCCATGCCTTAATGGGACAAAATGTCCTAAATAAAACATCCTTTCCAAACACAAGAGTGTTTGGAAAAGATCCAGAATAAGAAAGGAGAGGGATTTAGCTGGATTCACACATTATACAATGCCAGAAACCGACAAACCATGTTATAGTTTGAGAAGGGTAAGAACTAAAGGAATACCCACTTTTTAATGGCTCATCAGCTGGGGGCTGAGATTCCTCAAACTCCAGTTTGGTAAATTCCACCCCTTTCTGCTCATGACTGTATTGTCCTTTGATGAAGGAGAGAAGAAAAGCTATTGGCCCCCCAGTGCAATTTTGGGATGAAACATTTTAAGTTTTGAAAACTTTCTATCTTTTGAAAAATGACCAAGAGCTGCCAGAATTACATTATGACACTGCATTGTAATGGGAGATGTGGGTGGGTGGAGCCGATGCAAGAGGTTTTCATGCTCCTTAGTTGTTTCCCGAGATCAGAGGAGTGCTTTGAAATTCCTTAATTTCTTTCAAATTCTGAATGTCTCAGCCCACCAAAGTTTCCCAACTACAGCTCGCATCTGCATTTGCAAAAAAGAAAAATATTTTACTGCTGAAGCTGTTCTACCACACTTTTGAAATGAGTTCTCTTTTTTTATTTTATTTTAAGCAGGTTGATAGACAAGAGGCAGGCTTGTAACCTTTTGGAAAATGAAGAGGAAGACTTGACTCTAAATAAATCTTCACTATCAACAGTAGGATATGTCCTTAATTTCAACTTCGGCTCCATTAAACTCAGCATCAATTAACATGGAATGAATGACTGCAAAACATTGGTGTGGAACTTCTTTACTTTCCTTTTCAATGTATGTGAAAAGAGAATTTTCTTTCCTTCAGGAATCATAAATAATTGAGCAACATGATCTTAAAAGGTGGCTCTTTTCAAGAACTAGATAGAAATTCCTCTTTTTTCTGCCTTGCAGATCAAAATGCATAGCTTGCACTGATTTTAATGATTATAATTCTGAATCTTTGAACCTTTTAAAGACGAATTTATTCTAAAATTTGCATTAATCTTTCTTTTTCCCCTGGAGGGATAGATGGGAGGTTAGAGGATGTGAAAGGTTAACTCACAATCTTGTGTATGGATATGTGTTTTCTTAAAAAAAAAAATCAGTCCTCTTAAATAATCCGTCCTTTCTTTTCCTTCTTTCTTTTTTTAAAAAAAGCCTTCCTTAAGCTACAGTCAGTGTGAATATATTTCCTGCCTCAAATTGATAGAAAACTGTAATTTCATAATACTCTCAGGGAGAACAGGTAATCCAAGAGTTGTAAAAGATTTAGTTGTTGCAGGTTGCCCATCCCTTTTGTACAATGATTAAGAATGGTGAACTACTCTTTAAAAATAAATCAGGGACCATAAATGCTTTTGCCACAGAAAATGATAAATGTGCTGCAGTATACACATTTATTCTAGGAGATAGGTTCCATAGAATTCAGTGAGACACTAATTTCTGTGAGATTTACTTCATAGAATAGTTGTGTGGAGCTGTGTAGGATATGCACTTCCCTAAAGGGTCACAACTTCTTCACTTCTCCTAATGGAGGCTGTGATCTGTAGTACTAGCACTGGTTTAAATGTGATTTAAAAAACAAACTTTTTGAAATGCCCTGCAAGATAACTTAAGCATGGAAATCTTGTATAGGAAACAGTTTTCCAGAATCGAGTTATGTCAGGCTGTATTCAGAGCTTCAGCTATAAAAACATCATGTAGGCCTTGTATTGATGTGCCTATTAGGCACAAGACACACATTTTTTGACCATTTTTTCCTGATCTCACATCACATCAAAGATTATAGTGGAAGCAGATTGTTAACATTCACCTGAAACCAATAAACCATTATCAATGTATATTCCCAGATGTGTACTGCAATCTTTTTTTAAAAAAGAAACCTCGTTATAATCTATCTTTCTTTTTTTTAATTTTTTTTATTTCTCATATATACATTCACAATTATATAATCTCATAACTGTTGTTAATAATATGTATTTATAACAATTTTCCTCCCCTACAATTGACAATATAATTAAGATTACTTTCTTACCATCCCATACACCCATCTTATTTTACAACAATCCTACTTCTTCTTCCTTCCCTCCCTCCCTCCTTTCTTCTCTCCTTCTCTCCTTCCTTCCCTCCTTCCTTCCCTCCTTCCTTCCCCCTTTCTTCTCTCCTTCTCTCCTTCCCTCCTTCCTTCCCTCCTTCCTTCCCTCCTTTCTTCTCTCCTTCTCTCCTTCCTTTCCTCCTTCCTTTCCTCCTTCCTTCCCTCCTTTCTTCTCTCCTTCGTTATAATCTTTCAGTGTGCAGGTACTTTTACCATCCCTTTGAAAAATCAGTTTAGAGTCTCAAACCACCCACTGACAGAGGCCCTTTAAAAATTATACAGCTTAAACCTTTCCTGTGTGTTACCTAACTAAAACCTGTGTTAATCTATGACCCGTTGTTCACCTTAAAATAATGCTTTAATTTTTGAAAATAATTTTGAAAGAGTTTAGTGTCTCAAAACTTATTGGCATCAGTCCCAAGAAAAAGAATGGCTATTATTCTCTTAGCTGTGGGACACATTGGTGCCTTTCCCCCCAACGTCCCAATGCTATTAAAGAAATTGTGGTAGTAATTGGCTGGATTCACACATTGTCTGTGTTACTCAGCCTTGAAAACTGAGGTATGTGAATTTCAACTCCCAGAATCCTCCAGTCAGCATGGCTGACTGGGGAATTTTGGGAGTTGAAGTCCACACACCTTAAAGTTGCTAAGGTTGAAAAATACTGCCCTAGGGTGTAAATTTAGTAATTTGTCTGCCTGAATACATCATGCTAATTTGCCAACCACAAAAAAATTACATCATGACTTACCGTAACATACAAACTAATCTCTCTCTCTCTCTCTCTCTCTCTCTCTCTCTCTCTCCCTCCCTCCCTCCCTCCCTCCCTCTCCCTCTCTCTCTATCTCTCTCTCTTAAGAAGAAAAACATGTGGGAAAAAAGAGAGGAAGGCAAAATCACCTGGATCTTTGTGAATAAGGTAAAGCCAACTGCATGAGGAAAAAAAAAGTCACATGGAAGCATCCCAGGATTTACAGCTTGAACCTCTGCATGTTAATTTTGGAACAAGATTTCAGTGGGACTAAGAATGCACACCTGTATGTCTTCTGAGAAATGCCAGCTCTCAATTTCATCTGGGCTTGCTCCCATAGGGAGCATAAGATTACAGCTTCTGGATACATAATAATCTGAATTACTGAAGAGACAGATTGGGTCTCTTCATTTGTTTCACCTCACCATTAAGTGAACTCACACACAAGTCATAATGCTGGGTGCACCTAAGTACCCCCAAATCGCCAGCCTAAAGGTTTCCATGATAGATCTATTTTAACCCCGAAAGCTTGTTTTTTTCTAGTCCATTTTCCATCTTGTCCATTCTGCATGCGCTGTGAAACTCTTAGAAAAACCAAATCACTCAAAGCGTTTGTCTTTTGTTCCCAGCCCAACAGTAGTTAGATCAGATTAGAATTCTCCATCGCTCCTGCTTTATCCTAAAGAAAAAAAAAAATCAAATACTCTTTTTTTTTGGGGGGGGGGGAAACTTAAATGATTTGAACTGGACTGGAATTTTATATAATCTACCTGGGAATAAACCTTGCTGGATTCAGCTGGATTTAGTTCCCAAACAGAATTACACTATAAACACTTTTTGCTATCATTTCAGGGGAGTTGGGGGGGGGGGGATAGGAGCTGCAATCTGTCCCCAGATCATGCTTTTCTCCGCGAGTTAGGGCAGACACGCAAAACAATAATAATTACAACACCTACCTACTATTTTTAAAGGCGCAGTTCGGCTGACAGCCCCCTCCCTCCAATCGCAGCCCCCTTCCCTTGTCCAGGATGGACCTCCTCCTCCGCCCCGCCTCCTCCCACCACTAACCCCCCCCCCCCGCGACAGAGACTCCCCTTCTTCCTTAGGCGAGCATCTTCCAAGTCCAGGCTCGCTGGCCTCACCCGAAGGCGACCCCCGCCTCTTATGGCCAGCCTCCTCCCCGGAATCCAGCCGCGCGTCCTGGGCCACCGCAGACTTCTTCGGTGCTCGGAGGGGGAATGCCGGACTGTCCGGACAGCGGGGCCAAAGGCCCCCCTCTCCCTCCGAGAATCTCCTTCTCCATCCTCGACATCCTGGATCCGCAGAAATTCAACAGGAGAAGCCCCACGGCGGAGGGAGGACGGGAGGACGAGCCCCTGGCGCGGGGGGACCGAGGGAAAAGTTTGGGAAGAGTTGAACTGGAATCCGAGCGCCGGAGGAGCAAGGTCGAGGCTTCGCGGGGTAGGTGCCCCGTTCCTCTGTTTCAATGAGATCCCTCGTTCCTCTCCTCTCCCTCTCCCTTTTTTCCCTTTCCCCTTTCCCCTTTCCCTTTTCCCCTCTCCCTTCCTTTTCCCCTTCCCTTTCCTTTTCCCTTTCCTCTTCCTTTCCCCTTTCCCTTTCCCCCTCCCCTTCCCTTTCCCCTCCTCTTTCCCTTTTCCCTTTCCCCTTCCTTTCCCCTTTCCTTTCCTCTCTCCTTTCCCCTTTCCCCTTTCACTTCTCATTCCCCTTCCCGTTTCCTCCCTTTACCTTTCCCCTTCTTTCTCCTTCCTTTCCCCTCCCCTTTCCCTTCCCCCTTTCCCTTCCCCTTTCCCTCCCTTGCCCCCTTCCCTTTCCATTCCCCTCCCCTTCCTTTCCCCTTCCCTTTTCACCTCCCTCTCCGCTTTCCCCTTCCCTTTCCCCTTCCTTCCCTTTCCCCTCCCCTTTCCCTTTCCCCTTTCACTTCTCATTCCCCTTCCCGTTTCCCTCCCCTTTCCCTTTTCCCTTTCCCTTTCCATTCCCCTCCCCTTTCCCTTTCCTTTCCCCTTCCCCTCTCCTTTCCCTTTACCCTTTCCCCTTCCTTTCTCCTTCCTTTTCCCCTCCCCTTTCCCTTTCCCCCTTTCCCTTCCCCTTTCCCCTTCCCTTCCCTTTCCCCTCCTCTTTCCCTTCCCCCTCCCTTTTCCTTTCCCCTTCCCTTTTCACCTCCCTCTCCCCTCTCCCCTTCCCTTTCCCCTTCCTTCCCTTTCCCCTCCCCTTTCCCTTTCCCTTCCCATTCCCCTCCCGTTTCCTTCCCCTTTCCCTTTTCCCTTTCCCCTTCCTTCTTCCCCTTCCCTTTCCTTCCCGAGTTTTTTCGTCCCAAGCAACCATTAAACGGGGCTTCCAAAGATCCATTGAGCATCCAAGGCCGGCACCTTCCCAAGGCGCCATAGCAAAGGCCACAGCGGATGGGCAGAACCCAACACCCCCCCCCCCCCAGCAAAGGGCGAAACCTTTCTGTGGCCCAGAGGTGTTGAGGGATTGTCGCTTGCCTCCCGCAATCGCTTCTTGACAACGGGACCCCACGGTGGCGACTGCGGCCGCGGGAGCGGGTGGGGGTGGGTGGGTGGGATGCGAGCCAGAGATGCTGGAGGAACACAGGCAGCCGCCTCGTCCCTTCTCAGCCGCACTTTGGAACCTGCAGGTCGCTTGGCGTATTCTGTGTTTTGGATTAGACCGCCGCCTTCCCCTAATCCGGCGCTCACGGACTCCAAACCCCATCTCCGCAGCCAGCAGGGCTACCGGGGGTGGTGGTGGTGGTGGTGGTTGATAGGAACTGAAGTCCTGCGCCTAACCGGAGGCCGTCCGGTTGGAGGCAGAAGCACGCCAGGGACCCACTTGCTATTTTCCGTAAGGAAATATGAGCGGGGCTTTGAATGAAGTTAAGAAAAGGTGGGGCGCGTGGTGTGTGTGTGTGTGTGAGAGAGAGAGAGGGAGAGATGGAGGGAGGGAGAAAGAGGGAGAGAGAGAGAGAGAGAGAGAGAGAGAGAGAGAGAGAGAGAGAGAGAGAGATGCTTCTTCTGATAAGCAAAAATGGGAGAGACCAGATTGAACCAGATGGATATTTCTTCCCACAGCCCCAGGTAGGGGTGTGTGTGTGTGTGTGTGTGTGTGTGTGTGTGTGTGTGTGAGTGAGAGTGTGTGTGTGTGAGTGAGTGTGTGTGTGTGAGAGAGAGAGAGCTTGGAAGCTGGTCGCAGGGATGATAAACGGGACAGCATGCCACGCGGTAATCCAGCAGGGAAGACTTTTTGAAATCCAGCGCGGTGGATTTCCTCCCGACGAGCAGCGGCTAAACTTTCATTGGGGGGGGGGGGGCGGAAAAAAGACCCCCTGTAACAAACTAAATAAGAACCGGTCGATCTCAATGGCTCTTTTTTTTTCTTAAATAAAAGAAGCACGTTTAAGTGTTACTCGCCAGTTTAGCTTTAACTGAAAGGAGATCCCGTGATTCAAGTTGGCGTGGGAAATCAGCTCCACTCGAAAGCTAATCTCTCTCTCTATCTATCTATCTATCTATCTATCTCTATCTCTATCTCTATCTATCTATCTATCTATCTATCTATCTATCATCTATATCTATCTATCTCTATCTATCTATCTATGCTATCTATGTATCTATCGTATCTATCTATCTTATGTATCTATACTATCATCTACTATCTATCTATCATCTATCTATCTATCTATCTATCTATCTATCTGATCTAGTCGTCTGTCTAATCTATCTATCTATCTATCATCTATCTCTATCTATCTATCTATCTCTATCTATCTATCTCTATCTATCTATCTATCATCTATCTATCTATCTATCTATCTATCTATCTATCTATCTATCTATCTATCTATCTATCTATATCTATCTATTTATCTCTCTCTCTCTCTCTCTCCCTACCTACCTACCTACCTATCTACCCCTCTCTCTCTCCCCCCCTCCCTCCCTCCCCCCCTTCCTCCCTCCCTATCTATCTATCTATCTATCTATCTATCTAATCTGGCCTCCTTCTGCCCTGATCCTCTTCGCGGCCCCCGACCGGGTCTAGCTGTCCTTGACTGAACCGGAGCGCTGCTAATAAGGGCGCTCGACCCGCTTTGCGGAGCCCTCGGAGCCCTTCGCCGCATCTCGGGGAATTGAGGGCCTTGGGCCCGGACGGACCGCGGTCTTCTTTAAGAGACCGCGGGAGAAGGGCGAGCAGAGAATCGGTTCGCGAAAGCTGAGACTTCCAGAGCACTCCCCCCCCCCCCGCCCTCCGCCCCATGCCCGGGCTTGGTAGGCAGAGGCGGCTCTGGGAGCCTGATTGGCATCGGGACGCGCTGGGCGAAGGACAAGCCAGATAATTGTTCCTGCGGTCTCCCCCCACGAGAGGATGCCTTCGCTCCCCCTCCCCCTGTCCTTGATCGATATCCTATTACCGACTCCCGCGTATCTCCTTCCCACAGCTTGCAGGTACCGACTTCAAATCTCTCTGCCGACCCGCTCTGATCCTCATATTGTTCGATTAAAACTTAACTTTAATAGATGACACGTATCGATCTGCCCCTTCACAAATCTGAAACTCTATTAGGTTCGGGGTAGAAGAAGAAAAGGGGGATGGAAAAGAGGGGAGGGGGTGGGGAGCTAAGAGCCAGATTGACTTCTTCTTGAAGCAATCAAGCAATCCAATCAGTTTTTAAAACATTTTGAACAGCCGATGCTTAATGTTATAATATTTAACTGCGGCTTCTCCCAATTTTCTCCAGTTAGATTTCTTATTTCTCTGATTTGAAAAAAAACTAACTACCTAGAATTTCAGAAAGTTTGATGGGGTTGTAAATTTACCTTAAAAATAGCATTCCTTTGGGTTCATATGTCCCCTCCCTCTAAAAAAATCCGCCTTTTACCTTTCATACAACCAAGATTAGATTGATACAACTTGATTGAAATTAACACTTTATGGATTAAAGCCAGCCTTTCCTTCCCATAATATAAATAGCTGCAGAAAAGTTTTGAGATGAAATGAATTGTGTGTATTTTATTTTCAAATTTGGGTCACATTGCCAGAAGATGTATGTGTGACACAGAGAGAGAGAGAGAGAGAGAGGGAGAGAGAGAGAAAGAGAGAGAGGTTGGATGGGGGACATGGGAAAGAGAGATGAGAGACAGAGAGAGAGGGGGGAGAGAGGGAGGGAGGGAAGAGAGAGATGAGAGAAAGAGATGAGAGAGAGAGGGAGGAGAGAGAGGAGAGAGATATGAGAGAAAGATGAGAGAGAGAGGGAAGAGAGAGAGATGAGAGGGGGAGATGAAAGAGAGGGGGGAGATGTGGCAGGGAGAGACAGAAGAGAGAGATGAAAGGAGAGAGAGCGGGAGGAGCGAGAGGAGAGAGAGAGAAGGTGGAAATGAGAGAAAGAGAGGAGAGAGAGAGAAAGAGAGAGATGGGGGAATCAAACAAAGCTGGAAGGTGCATTACTTGAGTTCCTCTGCGCTTTCCTTTTTCTAAATATGGGCAATATGGCCACATCTTTGCTCTGCTTATACTTGGAAGCTCTGATTTTGCTGAGCGTAATTAATATTGACGCTTCAGGTTAATGTCCTATTTCTTCTGGCATATGTTCCAAAGTTTCTGAGCCCTAGAGAAGGACTCTGATTGGCTTTAAAAATGTTATATATCTATATCTATATCTATATATCTATATATCTATATATCTATATATCTATATATCTATATATCTATATAGATATGTCTGTCTGTCTGTCTCTCTGTGTGTGTATTCATTTATGTTTTTTCCAGACTTGTTACTTATCCAATCATCTTTTTCTGCTTGTGTCTGATTCTATTATCTATATCACCTGTCCCACATATTTTTTTCAAAAAAATATAATGAAGAAAAGACTCCCTATCTGAAGCATATTGAAACACATGTATGCATGGACAATTCAGCTTTCAGTCAGAAAGCAATAGTCAGGTGCAACCAAGGACTTCCTAATTGACATCAATGCTGTTTTATGTTTTGTAGACGTAAACATTGATGGAGAAAGAGGAGAAAGTGATACAGCCACGCTGGAGGCATCTGAACAAGAAGAATCAGACCGGGAGAGGAGCCACCTCACTACCGTAGGGAGACCTGCTTCCCTCCATTCCCTTGACTTCCCTCCCTCCTCTTCCTCCTCGGATCTGGATGAACCCACCTCACCAAGGTTGTCCAAACGGCGCCGAGTGGAGCCCAGCTGTGCCAAGCCTCGGCGAGCCAGGACGGCCTTTACATACGAGCAACTTGTGGCCCTGGAGAACAAGTTCAGGGCAACGCGATACCTGTCGGTGTGCGAACGCCTCAATCTAGCTCTGTCGCTCAGCCTGACGGAGACGCAGGTCAAAATCTGGTTTCAGAACCGAAGGACAAAATGGAAGAAACAAAATCCTGGAATTGATGGCCTGGCCCAACCAGGAAACAACAACGTTGTGACCCCGGCGGTAGGAAGTAGCAGTCCCAGCCCAGCAGGGCCCAGTTCCTTGGCCTATCAGACTTTCCCGCCTTATGCCGCGGCCAATCTTCTCTTTCCGACCGCAGCTTCCCTTCCCTTGGTGGCGGCGGCCGCCGCCGCAGCAGCAGGAGGGGCCTTCCCTTCCTTCCTTCGCCCTGCTTATCTGACTCCGTTTTATAACCCTCACCTCTAGAAGGATCAGAACCCAGACCAGCCTTCCTCAATTGGACAGCCTACGGGAACGGCTGAGGATGATGGGAGTAGAGTTGATACAACTGGAAGGTTCCTTAGACGGGGGAACATCTACCACAAATTACGTTTTCTTTGCATCTTACATAAGATCATCTCTTCTAACTGGATAATGCCACCATTACCTAGTTCGAGGTGTTTTGAATGTTGTGATGGCAAAACATTAAGAAAGGGGCCCTCTAATCTCCCCTTCCCCACATTTTTTGAGAAAACACACAACTGCAGTTTAAATAGGTGAAATCCTTTTGGAAGTAGATTAACTTAATTCAGGAATATGGATGTATTAAAAATGGAACCAGAGCTGCTATACAGTCCAGTACTTGGTGTTTATATGACTGTTGGTCAAGTATGAAAGAAGGCACAGATCCTGTGGATTTAATAGTCAACAAGGGTGTCCCATTCCAGTTGTCTTCCTGTAATTTAATGTCCTCTGATGCACTGAATCCAGGGAATGTCTGTTCCCACCTGTGTTAAATGTGCTAGCTAGATGCTAAAGCAGGCTGTTTTTCCTCGTGACCTGTCAAAACCGCACTCGACTAAGCCGCGCCCGATTAAACCGCGTCGCTGACGTCATCAACAGGGCGACAACAGCCAGCGCGGAGAAGGAAGGGCGCTTTAAATAGCGCTTTGAAAGCAAGCCGATTCAACTTAAGGTAAGAGTTAGGTTTAGGGTTAGGTTTAGGGTTAGGTTTAGGGTTAGGTTAAGGGTTAGGGTTAGGGTTAGGTTTAGGGTTAGGGTTAGGGTTAGGGTTAGGGTTAGGGTTAGGTTTAGGGTTAGGTTAAGGGTTAGGGTTACGTTTAGGGTTAGGTTAAGGGTTAGGATTAGGTTTAGGGTTAGGTTAAGGGTTAGGTTAAGGGTTAGGTTTAGGGTTAGGTTTAGGATTAGGTTTAGGGTTAGGTTTAGGATTAGGTTTAGCAGGGTTAGGTTTAGGTTTAGGGGTTAATTTTAGGTTTAGGGTTTACAGCGTGCTTCTGTCTCTGTGCTGTTGTCGCCCTGTTGATGATGTCAGCTACACGGTTTAGTCGGACGCGGTTTAGTCGAGCGCGGTTTTGTGGTGGAACCATTTTTCCTAAGGGCCAATGCTGCATGACTTTGCTTTGCCTCGGAAGTCACTCCAAAAAGAAATACAGGATATGTGTAATTGTGGAATATGCAAAACGAAGATTGGAAATGAAGGCAATATTTTAATAAAATGTGTATTGTACTATATTCTCTTATATTTTAAAGCAGCTGTTCTCATGTGGTGGGAGAAAGGCTATCTAAATCTCAAGAGGTGTGTAATTAAAATAGAGTTAAAACCGGGGAACCTCCTGCAGGTTAATTCACAAAATAAGTCTGGCTTTCAAATGACGCATTAATTTCTTTTTTACTGAAGTTTTCCAATTGCCTGAATTTGCACAGCATGCAAACAAGTCAACTTTATTTTTAAACTAATATGCTGTGTGAACACAGCCTTATAATCTAGGAACTTTGCAGTCTGCCCTGTTAAGTGACTGTATTTACACACTGCACTAAGTGAAAATGTTTTTAATTTGATTTGGCCTGATCAGAGGTGGGTTCCTACCGGTTCGCACCAGTTCGATAGAACCGGTTTATCAAATCTACCGAACCAGTTAGAAGAGGTTCCACCAGTGGACCCGGAAAGCCGGCCACACCTACAGAAGAGGTTCCAAAAATTTTTGAAACCCATCACTGGGCCTGATGATCACTTATGATCACAACATTGTAGTTAATAAATATATTGCGAGACCGCCTACTGCCATATACCTCCCAACGGCCGATAAGATCCCACAGATTGGGCCTCCTTCGGATGCCGTCAGCCAGTCAGTGTCGGCTGGCGGGCCCCCGGAGGAGAGCCTTCTCTGTGGCTGCTCCGACCCTTTGGAATCAGCTACCCCCAGAGGTCCGGATCTTACCCACCCTCATGGCCTTCAGGAAAGCTGTTAAAACCTGGCTGTTCTGGCAGGCCTGGGGCTGTTGACCTTATTGTTAAGGTCCAGCCCCGATTAGAACGAATGCGTGTTGTGAATTTTTAACTATTATTTTATTTTCTTTTTTTCTCCCTTCTTTGTAAGCCGCCCGGAGTCCTTCGGGATTGGGCGACCTATAAATTTAATAAATAAATAAATAAATAAATAAATATTTTATAGCTTAATGTGATATGCTTGCCCAACAAGTCAAACTGGTTAAAATTCATGGCTTAGTGCAATGTATACACCCAGTCATGGTGACAACTAGGTATTCTGAGAATACTATGGGTTTGTTGTTTCTTATAATTACCAGTGCTAATTTGCTCGCATATTGTGCAAAGCAAGGATTGCTTTAACAATAAAGTATTGAATAAGGCAACTGGCTGAGTTTCCCCTCCCCCTTTTTGAACTGTGAGCCGCCCTGAGTCCCCCCAGGGAAAAGGGCGGCATACAAATAAAGGGAAAATGAAAATAAATAAAGGGAAATTGTGCAAGTTCTAGTAAAGCATGGTTTGCAAATCACAATGTCAGAGTTAAACCAAAGCCAGACATACTGTAGATGATTTAATATAGGGATTCACAAACTGGCATATGGCCATAGGAGATAGCAAGCAACTTTGAATTTTGAATTTGAATTTGAAAGTTTATTTATATGCCGCCCTTTTCCCTGGGGGGACTCAGGGCAGCTTACAACTCAAGGGGGGGGGGAAACAAACATTTAACACGTAAGAACAATACATAATTAAAAGCACAACTTTCATACCATTCGGATGGGTTACAGTCTTTAGCCCCAGGCCTGACGGGATAGCCAGATTTTAAGGGCTGTGCGGAAGGTCTGGAGGGTGGTGAGGGTACGAATCTCCACGGGGAGATCGTTCCATAGGGTCGGAGCTGCTACCGAGAAGGCTCTCCTCCGCGTAGTTGCCAGCCGGCATTGACTGGCAGATGGAACTCAGAGGAGGCCTAATCTATGCGATCTAATTGGTCATGTGCAGGTAATTGGCAGCTGGTAACTTTGAGGGAAATCACATTTTTTTTTGAGTATGTGTAGGCATGCAAACCGGAGAACTGTCGAAACTCGTTTCAATGTTGTTGGGCCAAACTGGATTACAAAGCTCGAGAGTGAGCTTTGACTACTGCTTTCTCCAAGATCACACAAAGGGTCTTTCTTCACGGCATCGGCCTGGATTAGGAGACATACCATATATCACTTCTATCTGATTTGGCTGACTGGGAGAAGCAGTAGAAATGCTGCCAGCATCAGAAGACAGGCCTGGGGATAAACGAATGCCAGAGGGGCCCTGTTTTCTTTTTGCAACTGCTACCCAGATTTTTAGACTAGCCTTAGGGCCACCCATATGTTGCTTGAGCCAAGCTTTTGGCAATAAAATCTAGTCGTCCTCAAAACGAATGAGAAGAAAATTGTTCAATTCTCCAAACTCACGAAAAGGTCTTACCTGGGCAGAACTATAGCAATAGCAATAGCAGTTAGACTTATATACCGCTTCGTAGGGCTTTCAGCCCTCTCTAAGCGGTTAACAGAGTCAGCATATTGCCCCCCCACAGTCTGGGTCCTCATTTCACCCACCTCGGAAGGATGGAAGGCTGAGTCAACCTTGAGCCGGTGAGATTAGAACCGCTGAACTGCAGATAACAGTCAGCTGAAGTGGCCTGCAGTACTGCACCCTAACCACTGCGCCACCTCGGCTCTGGAACTGGAATTATTGGGCTGAGGTGACCAGAACCAAAATTATTTATCAGTCTTTTCTGGACTGAGTGCTGCGTACAGAAGTCTGATGACATCCCGCTTGGTGCTCACATTCACCTCTGCATCTCGGTTGGAGGAATTTGGGAAAGATTTGCCATTTGTGGAAATGCATCTTTTACAAGCGGCGATCTAGAAGAATTACAATATGCTTTTAACTTTTCTTTTTTTCATTTATGCAGTTGGCTGGGGAGTTCCTTTTAAGGATAGGGGCTACGGCAGGGGTGTCAAATTCAATTTCATTGAGGGCTGCATCAGGCTTGTGTTTCACCCCGGGAGAGGGGCTGGTGGGCATGGCCAGTTTGATGTCACTTGTGTGAGGGGCACCTGTGGTGCTGTGCCAGCGAAAACAGGCTTCCAATCCCTGTTTTCGGCTGGGACGGCCTCCTGCAGCCCTCTGCTAGTGAAAACCGATGTGGCTCCCCCTGAAGCTCTGTTTTCACTGGCAGAGAGTTGCAGGAGGCTGCTCCAGCCAAAAACGGAGATTGGGAGCCCGTTTTCGCCAGCAGAAGGCACTGCAGATCAGTCCTTTGCTGTTTCCAGGGTAGCCTATCAGGCCAGATCTAAGCACCGCGGGTCGGATCCAGCCTAGTGGGTCTTGAATTTGACACCCCTGGTCTAAGAGATGTTTGCAACTTAAAAAGTAATTGAATTTCTCATATGTGTTGTTTTATTAGAGACTACAACTGGTCCAGAATGCAGCCGCGCGAGCGATATTGGGTGTACCTAGATACACCCATGTTACACCCATCCTCCGCGAGCTGCACTGGTTCCCGATCAGTCTCCGAACGTGCTTCAAGGTGCTGGTCATCACCTTTAAAGCCCTACATGACTTAGGGCCTGGATATCTACGGCACCGTCTTCTGCCACATACCCTCCCCAGCGACCGATAAGATCTCACAGGGTGGGCCTTCTCCGGGTGCCGTCAACTAGACAATATCGTTTGGCAGCTCCTCGGGGGAGGGCCTTCTCTCTAGCTGCTCCTGGCCCTATGGAACGAACTACCCCCAGAGATCCGGACCCTCCCCACTCTCGCGGCCTTCAAAAAGTCTATTAAGACCTGGCTTTTCCGGCAGACCTGGGGCTGTTGACCTCTTGAATGAGGTCCAGCCCCACTACGGTTGAGTGTGTTGTGCTTTAACCTACTTTGTTTTCTTTACTTTTTTATACTTTTTAGTACTTTTTAAATTGTCTTTTATGTAAGCCGCCTGGAGTCCTTCAGGATGGGGCGGCATATAAGTTTATTAAACTTACTTAATTTATTGACAGCAGCAGACGCATGGTAGGGCCAGGCAAAATGAAGGCAAGAGAAAGAAGATGTTTCTTCCACAGGTCAGAGAGACATTGGCACAGCAGACCATCCAAATGTTTCCCAAGTAGTTCTCTGATTAGAAAAAATAATTGAGCTCAGCTCAGGTTTTGGATACCTTATTTGAAGAAGGATTGGAACAAAAGTGGCGCATGGCTGCCCACACGAAGTTTGACATCTGTGTTCCTTCTTTACAGTACCGTATTCCTATATTGGCTTCACAAACCAGTAGCTAGTTTGCTCAAGAAATAAAGCCTTATCAAGTTTGGAGAGAGATTGAACCCACAGCTATCCATCAATATCATCCCGCAACCACAACATATTATTTATCACTTAGTCCTTAGCATATTTATTTACAAATTGACGATCTATCTAACATAGGCAAAGCCAACCATAGGATTAGAGCCGAGGTGGCGCAGTGGTTAGAGGGCAGTACTGCAGCCACTTCAGCTGACTGCTATCTGCAGTTCAGCGGTTCAAATCTCACCGGCTCAAGGTTGACTCAGCCTTCCATCCTTCCGAGGTGGGTGAAATGAGGACCCAGACTGTGGGGGCAATATGCTGACTCTGTAAACCGCTTAGAGAGGGCTGAAAGCCCTATGAAGCGGTATATAAGTCTAACTGCTATTGCTATAACGGGGGAGGCAATGGTGAAGTTGTCTATCATCTTCGACACGGTTAAGAAGAATCCTTCACCAATTTTGATAAAGCCAAGGCAGAAGCTGGGAATGAAGGCACACATATTTTATGGGCTTTATGTATACTAAGAATATAAAAAAAGGAGCAAGGCTCACATGATCAAATCTGCAATCTTCACTTTTTTGTTGCTATAAATCCCACCCTGCTTTCTCTGTCTCTCTCTCTCCGTCAGTCTCTCTTTCTCTCTCTCACACACACACAGATACACACACAAATACACACACACACCAGTGGTGGGTTTCAAAAATAGTTCGAACCTACTCTGTGGGTGTGGCCTCCTTTGAGGGAGTGGCTTGCGCCCATGTGACCGGATATGAAGATGCCGACGACACTTGTCAGAACCACCTTAAATTACCTCTCACACAGCACTGGCATGCATAAGAATAGGATGTAAACTTGTTTTTAAAAGGCATCTTTGGTTTGCGTTAAAACAACTTCAACACACGCAATGTTCTGATTGCACCACAAACGCAGTAGTCATCCTTGCCTTTCACAGAGGCACTGAGTTTTATAAATATGAGCATGATAGTGTAGAATAATCATAGCCAAGGACCAGTGGTGGGTTTCAAAAAATTTTGGAACCTCTTCTGTAGGTGTGGCCTGCTTTCCGGGTCCACTGGTGGAACCTCTTCTAACCGGTTTCTGTAGATTTGACGAACTGGTTCTACCCGAATAGGTGCTGAACTGGTAGGAACCCACCTCTGACACATACACAAATCCACACACACACACACACACAACACACACACACACACACACAACCTTCCTTCCTTCTTTTCTTTCTTTACCAATCAAGGATAAGATTTCATGGGTCTGATATATTGAATCCATGATAAACTGTCTATCAGTCTTCAGGCATCTGTTAATTTTATACTGCCAAAGATTTGCCACCTTCACTGTGATAGATTTTGTCTGTGTGTTATAACTGGAAACTGAATGATTTGAGCCTTTTAAAAGCAACCCATGCCCTCTAGTGGACAGTCCAATAAAGCATTCACATTTTAATTCAACAAATTGCAGAACCTACGTTGCCTGTGATATTTCTTTTTTTAACCAAAACCTTTTGATCAGGAAAAGAGATGATCAGATTAAAATGTATTCAAGCAGGTATATTAACTTTTTGACTGTCTATTCATTTGTGAATATTTCAATATATAAATGAGAAATGTGTGGCATCTGAAAAAGCTAACACGTTTAAGATGGTTCGCCAACAAATGCGCGATTGACAAAAGTGCACTGTTGAAACCGCGGTGAGAAAACCGCGAGTTCAAAACCACGCCGACAAATGAGCGCAGAAGCGCGCCGACAACAGCGCTCCTTCAATGAACAAGAATATCAACCGAATAACCCTAACCCTAACCCTAACCCTAACCCTAAACCCTTCAATGAACAAGTAATATCAACCGAATAACCCTAACCCTAACCCTAACCCTAACCCTTCAATGAACAAGTAATATCAACCTGAATAACCCTACCCTAACCCTACCCCTAACCCTTCAATGAACAAGTAATATCAACCCGAATAACCCTAACCCTAACCCTAACCCTTCAATGAACAAGTAATATCAACCGAATAACCCTAACCACTAACCCTAACCCCTAACCCTAACCCTTCAATGAAACAAGTAATATCAACCGAATAACCCTAACCCTAACCCTAACCCTAACCCTTCAATGAGCAAGTAATATCAACCGAATAACCTAACCCTAACCCCTAACCCTAAACCCTAACCTAACCCTAACCCTAACCCTAACCCTTCAATGAACAAGTAATATCAACGAATAACCCTAACCCTAACCCTAACCCTAACCCTAACCAGAACCCAACCTAACCCTAAACAGAACCCTGAACCTAACACTTACATTAACTTAAATCACGTTTTGTGGCACTGGTTTTGTCGGCGTGTTGTTGGGGCGCGTTGTTGTGGGAATGTTGATGACGTCGCGGTTTTCTCGCCCCGGTTTTGTCAGCGCACTTTTGTCGTGCGCGCATTTGTGGGTTACGGTTTAAGATGCCAGGGATACTCACTAGACTTTATCACACTTTGCTACTGATTTGGAAGTTTTTCCTGTTGAAACAGAAGCATGGTGGTTTTAAATGTGATACCCATGGAATCACTGCCATAATACCTCTCAAGCATGAAGCTGACAGGGGTGACTTTTTTGGCTTGGCTTACTTTGCAGAATAGAGTTAAAGGGACCGGAAAGAGTTTGGCATATCCACTGAAACACCTTGCAAAGAAGACAGGACAGAAGCATAGTAAATAAGGCACAATAACAAATTTTATTTAAATTTGAAGTTTTTCTTTCTCCTCTGATGTTTTGTAAGGACTTTGCCCTTTTTCAGAGAGAAGACACATTCTCAAGGCAACCACAGTGTTATTTGTCCTATTCTGAAGATTTTATGAGACCGTGAGAAATCCACTTATACTCACTTAATCTACTTATAGTTGGGTTCAATGGGAAAAAAAGCATTGCATCAGAATGTCTACTGAGACAACCTCATCTCTTTCCTTACAATTTTAGGACATGAAGTTTAGGAGATTATTGTCTTGCAAAAATGAAGTTCTATGCAGAACCAGAAAATATTTAAAATTCTATATCAGGGGTAGTCAACCTTTTTATACCTACCGCCCACTTTTGTATCTCTGTTAGCAGTAAAATTTTCTAACCGCCCACAGGTTCCACAGTAATGGTGATTTATAAAGTAGGGAAGTAACTTTACTTTATAAAATTTATAAAGCAGAGTTACAGCAAACCCCTACCCGCCCACCATGAAAGCTGGAACGCCCACTAGTGGGCGGTAGGGACCAGGTTTGACTACCACTGTTGTATATACTTTGCTTTCTATAAGCATGTTAACTTAACCACAAAGCTGATTTAATACATTAGCTTTTTCTGGCCTATATTGCCTACCATTGACACAAAATTATAGATCTCTAGGAAAATTGCATAGAAGTTACATGCATTGAATTTGTTTATGTCTGTTTTCTAATGGGACTCACAGTCTGACTTCGCTTTATATAGGTCTATATAAAGGATAGAGACCTACAGAGAATATATGAGAAACTTTTCCTTTATGGGATGGGTATAAGAACACAGACAATTCAGTGGAGATAGCATCTTTTTCTTTGTTTCTTTACAGCAAGAAAAACACAGAGAATGTTGATGGAAGCCCTGAGTTTTGGTATAGGAAAAAATAAATATTTTGTGTTCTAGGGGTAATTACAGAAAATCCTGGCAAGGAGGTAAGAGTTACAAGAACTCAGGAGCTGGAACAGAAATAGCAGCCATGGAGACCAACCAGCGAGCAGAGAGGAAGAACAGCCTACACTTCCTAGCAATCCTCAAATATACCTCCACTCATGTTCTCACTGGACCTCACTTCCAAGATAATGGTAACAACATGTTATTATTGTTGTACCCTTTACTGCTGTGGTGTAGCAGCGGTGGGGGAAAGTGCTATTTTTATTTCTACATCTTAAGTAGCATAAGACTCTGTAAATCACGGGTTAGGGGTGAGCTAAGGCCATTGTTATGTAATCATGAGGGGGGAAGTGCTGACAGGACGTTATGTTGCTCTGTAAATTTCAGGTGAGGAGGGATCTTTGCAGAGGTGGGTTCCTACCAGTTCACACCAGTTCGGTGGAACCGGTTCATCAAATTTACCGAACCGGTTAGAAGAGGTTCCACTAGAAAGCAGGCCACACCTACAGAAGAGGTTCCAAAATTTTTTGAAACCCACCACTGCCCCCCCACATACAACCGAGAGAGAGAGAGAGACAGACAGACTGACACAGAGAGAGAGAGAGAGAAAGAGAAAGAAAGAAAGAAAAAAAGAAAGAAAAAGAGTGAGAGAGAGATGACAGAAAAAAGGGACAGAGAGACAAAAGGAAGGAAAGAGAGAGAGAGAGAGAAGAGAGAGAGAGAGAGAAAGAAGAAAACACATGGCGGGCAAGCCACTCCCACCAGGTCACATGGGTGGCAAGCTACTCCCACAAAGAAGACCACACCTACAGAGTGGGTCAAAATTTTTTTTGAAACCACCACTGGACTTTTGAAAATTAACATTCTATCCTGAAGAAAGTCTTATATCTAAGGTGCTTCCGAATGGAGCTGTGTGCTAAGTCTACTAGTCAAAAAGGTATCTTGTCGTCCTTCTCTTCTCCTGCCTGAGCAATTTTCTTTTCTCGTTTTTTAAAAAAAAGTGGGAAGAAGCCGAAATAGGAAATATGAGAAGGATGTGTCCTAACTCACTAACTCATCCGGCTACCCAACTCCATCAAATTTCACCAATGAACTGCATAATTGTCTCGTATGGGAAGATTCCTAGTTATAAGGAGCTGAGGTGGCGCAGTGGTTAGGGTGCAGTACCGCAGGCCACTTCAGCTGACTGTTATCTGCAGTTCAGCGGTTCTAATCTCACTGGCTCAAGGTTTACTCAGCCTTCCATCCTTCCGAGGTGGGTGAAATGAGGACCCGACTATGGGGGCGATATGCTGACTCTGTAAACCGCTTAGAGAGGGCTGAAAGCCCTATGAAGCGGTATATAAGTCTAACTGCTATTGCTATTCTATCATTGATTCTTCCTTGGAACTGCTTTAGCTAACTGTTACATTCTCATACTTTAGAACAGGGCTGGATGAGTCACGCGCTGGCATGGCCACTCCCAGTTTTCGTGAAGGGGGGGGGGAAGTCCCTGATACGTCACATAATGCCCGCCCTGACGCCCTGACGCCTCTGCTTTAGAATAATGTTTTCCAAATGCCCAGAAATAGTTTATTTAATCTAATTGAACACACCCACACATCTGGCTGAGTTTTCAACATGGCTTCAAAGAAGACTAGACGATTCCTAGAGAACTGATCTTATCAATTGCTATTACTTTGATGGGTGGATGCTGCCTCCGGGCATAGGGCAAGCCACCAACGTATATGCACAAGAGAAAGGTCTGCTTTGATCTCTTGCTTGTAAACTTCCTAGATGGTAGTGTGCAGGTTAATCTTTAAGAACTGGTTCCGCTGGCTTTACTGCTACTGTAAGCAGCAGCTTCAGAACAGTTGGTCAATGTGTTAGACCAGTGGTAATCAACCTTTTTCTACCTACCGCCCACTAATGGATCTTTCTTGATGGAAAAATTTCTTACTGCCCACCAGTTTTGGGCAAGTGCGGAATATTTTTAAGAAAGGAGGGTGTTCTTTTAAAAAAAGAAATGTACGTTCCTTTATCTTTTTGTTGTATTTATGCTGATAAATAAATAAAGGGAGACTAGTATAGATCTATTTCAAGCTATTTAGCTCTCATTAGCTAGCCATACCCTTACTGGGATTTGAACCTGGGCTATATTACATACTAGGCAGACATCTTAGCCATTAGGCCACAGGCTCTTATCCGTTATCAGCCAAGCCAGGGTGAAAGGTATCTATTAGATTTTTACAACCCCCGGTATGCCCAAATTGGGAGGAAGATCACTACTTCCATTCTCTGTCCTTTGGCTCGTCACAAGAGACCATCCAGGCAGAAACCCAATATTTTTACTGTTGCCTTTTTGTTACATTTGTGTTGTATTTGTGCTGATAAATAAATAAAGGGAGACTAGTATAGATCTATTTCAAGCTATTTAGCTCTCATCAGCTAGTCATACCCTTACTTTATCTTTTATTTCTACTTTGTGCATGTTTATAATGTTTTTAACTTTATAAAGTTTAATTAGAAAACAATAAAGTAAATTGAAATTAGCTTTACTAGGGATTAATATGATCTTGAGGCGATGCTGTGAGACTAAATATTGATATCTGGTTCCATTTTCGTAAGGAACACTGTATTAGGTGCCAATTTTTATTAAGTGTCACCATAAAAAAATTCCTTTTCCTGCCTTCTTCTTCTTACCTTTCTTATAGTATTTCACTATATCAAGGATCTCTTTTTCTCTCTTTTTTATTTTCTCCTTCTCCTTCCTTTACTTATTTCTTTCTTTCATTTTATAAGATAACAAAACTTAATTTATGAGCCAGACTAAACACTGCTTACTCTCCTCCTTTATTTTATCCCCCTTTCTCTATTTTTCTTCCCTTTTTGTTATTTTTTAAAATCTTTTCTTTTTTATCTCCTTTTTTTTTACCTTCCTTAGGGCAATGTACAAAAGTAAGGCTGAGCTAGTTAGCCCACTTATATTATTAGCCAACAACAATTCTCTCCTGCCTATAACTATTCTTTCTCCTATTTTGCAACTGCTCTGCTCCGCTTATTTTATAAGATAACAAAACTTATCTGCCTGTCCCTGCTATCAGTTTCCACTCCTCCCCTCCTCTTCCCAATGAACTGACAGCAACCAGGTCTGACACACTCCCGAACCGTTTCCCCAGTCACCGCCACCACCATCTTGTTTTTGAGTTTTGCACATGCACAGAACAATTTTAATTGAACTGTGCATGCGCGCCGCGCACGAGCGAACTGGCAATAAAGCCGGTCAGAACCCATCCTTGGTCCTGTAGCTTGTTGGTTATAATGCCTTGATAGAACTTCCCATGTTGTGGGAAGCAGCTTATTGATGAATAGTTGACTGTTACTGTTCCCTTGAGGGGGTCTTTCAGGATCAGCTGTCCTTTCTTTTTAGGACAGTGATATATGATTTTGAAGACAAGTATGAGCATCCTGTTCAATTAATGGAAAACATGGCAATATCAACCTTTTAAAAAAGCTATTTTACTACCAAACTAAATTAAGTTTGGTTACGTACTTTCCCTCTATCTTCAGACTTTGAAACATTTTATAATGGAGAGAATTGAGCCTTTTTGTCAAAAGACAATGAACTTCACTTTGTTTACCAAATCCAGTATTGTGTGTAGCAATTAAAACTAGAGTCAATTTCATCGATTTAATTTAAATTTAAATCCCATTTCTTTTCAATGTAATTCTATTAACATTAAAATGTAGCATGTTTTGATTGACGTTTCAAAGAAATGTCATTTTCTTAATTGAAATATGTCTCTTTAATGTTTTAAGGATTTAATTTCATTGCCTTCAATTTAATATAATTCAGTTTAGACTAAATGGGATTTTTGTTGTCCCTAATTTACATCCTCATGTTCAATATGTATCTAAGGCTCACATGCTTATAAGGTAGGGAGGAGCAGCAGTAATGAAAAGAAATCCTTTATTATTATTTGGAATCCAGCTTTAGTGTTGAAGGATTCATCTTTTTAGATTTTTTTTTTAAAACCCTGCCAAGATGAAGAATATTTGGAAATTTGGCATTTTTGTGTGGAATAACAGAAATGGAGACAAGTTCTCTTACCACTTCAGTGATAGTTGGGGAATGTGCTCATCTCAGTTATTTTTGTGCAACAATGGTTAGAGAAAATATGACCCCTTCTCAGTGGTGGGTTTCAAAAATTGTTTGAACCTACTCTGTGGGTGTGGTCTCTTTTGTGGGAGTGGCTTGCCACCCATGAGACCGGATGGGTGTGGCTTGCTGCCCATGTGACCGGATGGGAGTGGCTTGCCCCCCATGTGACCAGATATGAAGATGCCGACGACACTTGTCAGAACCACCTTAAATGACCTCACACACACTGGCATGCATAAGAATAGGATGTAAACTTGTTTTTTAAAAGGCATCTTTGGTTTGCGTTAAAACAACTTCAGCACACGCAATGTTCTGATTGCACCACAAACGCAGTAGTCATCCTTACCTTTCACAGAGGCACTGAGTTTTATAAATATGAGCATGATAGTGTAGAATAATCATATCCAAGGACTAGTGGTGGGTTTCAAAAAATTTTGGAACCTCTTCTGCAGGTGTGGCCTGCTTTCCAGGTCCACTGGTAGAACCTCTTCTAACCGGTTCGGTAAATTTGACGAACCGGTCCTACCGAATAGGTGCGAACTGATAGGAACCCACCTCTGCCCCTTCTGATGAATAAGGAATATTTTCTTTTTTAAGAATATAATTAATAGCCTGGACTACTAGAGTATCATTAGATCTTGGAGAAGACAATCAGAGGGAGACTTAATTCTTTCACTGTCCTGCTCTGTTCTTAATAAACATCTCTCTCTCCACATCTTCCCATTGTTATTTTTTGACAGAAAAAGCCTAATATTTTAGAAAATTCCAGGCTTGGTGAATGTGGAGGCTGTGGGAGAGAATGAGATTATGCTTGAGCTGTTCTGAAGAAGATCATATATTTTTGTTTTTAAAAATATTACATTGATTTCTCCATTACAAATTAATAAATATAGAGAAGTAAACAGCAGACTGCATGTGCATGAGTAATTATGGCTATTGATTGGGGAAATTTAGAGTATTAGTACCATAAAAACAATTACTAGGTTGCAAAAATTATGTCTGGATACTACACACCAAGTAGGAAAAAAGACTCCTTGTATGTATGGCTGTCCTTAATAAGTTACAGCTCCTTTGTGGTAACAGCTACTGAAATAGAAATGCAAAAAATAAAATTTAATCCATGCATCAGTTGCACAATCCTACAAAGTATTGACCAGTGTTTTTAACTCTGTCCTATCATGACCATTTAACTGCATGTAAGTAAATTGACTTTTGGTTAATGTTCAGACATTCTTGCACAAAAGCTGTCAAAAAGTGTTTGCGACAGAGCTCCGTCGAGATAATCACACTGACATCCATAGGATGTTGCTTTTGTAAATGGGACACAGAAACTACCCCTGGTATCTGAGGTCTGGCTGGTTGTTGGCTATACACTTAGTTGTGTTATCTTATCTGTTTACTTAAACATAGAGCATATCGTCAAGTCTGGAACACTTCCAAACAGAATGTAATATACTGGATTCTAAAAAGTAAAGCACAAACATATGTGACATTAGAAACTCTGGATAGCATTCTTTGTATTATAATAAATCAATCCAGCTCTGTTTCAGGGTCCCCTTACTCATTCCCATACTGCAGTGGTGGTATTCAGCAGATTCTGACCAGAGAACTGGTAGCAGAAATTATGAGTAGTTTGGAGAACTGGTCAATACCACTTGACTGGCCATGTCCTCATCTATTCTCTGCCACCTGAGTCCCAGCTGATTGGGAGGAAATGGAGATTTTACAGTATCCTTCCCCTGGAGTGGGTAGGGAATGGGGATTTTGCGATAACCTTCCCTGCCATGCCCACTAAGCCGCCTGTCAAGCCATGCCACACCCACCAAGCCACACCCATGGAGCCGGTAGTAAAAAAATGAGCCGAGGTGGCGCAGTGGTTAGGGTGCAGTACTGCAGGCCACTTCAGCTGACTGTTATCTGCAGTTCAGCAGTTCTAATCTCACCGCCCAAGGTTGACTCAGCTTCCATCCTTCCGAGGTGGGTGAAATGAGGCCCAGATTGTGGGGGCGATATGCTGACTCTGTAAACCGCTTAGAGAGGGCTGAAAGCCCTATGAAGCGGTATATAAGTCTAACTGAGAAGAAGAGAAGAAGAAGAAGAAGAAAGGAATCCCACCACTTCCATACTCATATGTGGGATGGGACACTGAAACTCTGTGCTAAAAGTCTTCTCTGATAACATCATCAAATAAGCCAAACGTAGTTGGTTAAGGAGATGACTTCACTGCTATCAACAGCAAAACAAGAAATCCATCGGGTTCATCTGTGAGGTAACAATAGCACTACTGCGCCAAACTATCCTATTTAGATATTACTCTCTAAAGTTCAATTGCAATTGTTTAAAAGTTTAGACGAATTAGTGCCAGGTAGCATATCCCAATGGAACATAGTTTCAGCAGAACAAATAAATACTGTAGATCTGGTCCCATTTACCGGTACGTCTCTTGGATGGCTGGGAGACATATTTTTTGGTTTGGACACAGTACAGTATATGTCCTTCAACTAGAGGAGAGGAAAGCACATTGGGATCTCATTCCATGCTCTTGGATATATCAGAATGATATTGCAGAGTTATTTTGGTCTCTTTGAATATGCCCCATGTTTGCTCAGAATTAAGCTTCACTGCATTCAATGGTTTTTATCAGATAATGGCCATAGGCAGGACTATAACCTAAATTGCAAAAAGGCAGTGCTATTTAAAATTTCTTCATTAGTAATCATACCAATATTTCAGAAACATATTTTCGTGGAGAATGTTTTCCTTAAATGGTACAGTTAATTACTGTTTTTTTTTTATGGCAAGATTTAGGCTCAATTTTTAAAGTAGAGATTCTATCATCAGAAAACTGAGTTTCCCAGCTGTCAATACGTTATACCATGGTACACATCAGGAATACCTCTTAGATAATTCCTGAATTTCTAAATGTCTAAAACTGATTTGTCTGTTTTTTATTAAATTCCTTTATTGTTGTGTTCCCGGGATCTGTGGGTTATGTGTATGAATTGGAATATAGTTTGAAATCATGATTTGAAGTCATGATATACACTCCCAATTATATCCTGACACATGCATTCATTTTTGTTTTTACTAGACATCAGTGGCGATATCAGAGTCTGATTTCTGATGATATACATAAAAAACAAACATACCATGTCATAAATTATTTTAAAATAAATTATTTGTTTATTTGAGAGGTCCTTGGTGCTTTTTGAGCTTGGTTGGTTTCTTGCACAGAATTCATTACACAACTAAGTAACATCATCATCAGGAGCCGAGGTGGCAGTGGTTAAATGCAGCACTGCAGGCTACTTCAGCTGACTGCAGTTCAGCTGTTCAAATCCCCTAGGCTCAAGGTTGACTCAGGCTTCCATCCTTCCGAGGTGGGTAAAGAGGACCCGGATTGTTGTTGGGGGCGATATGCTGACTCTGTAAACCGCTTAGAGAGGCTGAAAGCCTATGAAGCGGTATATAAGTCTAACTATTGCTATTGCTATTTCCTCTGGAAAAGAAAAGGCTTGCTTTCTAGTTGCAGTACTGTTTCTACACACAATCCAGTGGTGGGTTTCAAAAAATTTCGAACCTACTCTATGGGTGTGGCCTCCTTTGTGGGAGTGGCTTGCCGGCCATGTGACCTGGTGGGAGTGTCTTGCCGGCCATGTGTTTCTTTCTTTCTTTCTCTCTTTCTTTCCTTCCTTTTGTCTGTCTCCCTTTTTCCTTTTTTTCTTTCATCTCTCTTTCACTTTCTTTCTTTTTTTTCTTTCTTTCTTCCTTTCTCTTTCTCTCTCTGTGTGAGTCTGTCTGTCTCTCTCTCTGTGTGTGTGTGTGTGAGTGGTGGGTTTCAAAATTTTTTGGAACCTCTTCTGTAGGTGTGGCCTGCTTTCCGGGTCCACTGGTGGAACCTCTTCTAACCGGTTCGGTAGATTTGACAAACCGGTTCTACCGAATAGGTGCGAACTGGTAGGAACCCACCTCTGACCCAATCTCTGTAATATAGACTTAAAATAGAAAAACTAGTAAGGTTTTTCTTGCTACCTTTCGTATTTCCATGCTTTCTTCCCTTCCAGTGGCTGAGCTTTATGTGGTTATTATGATTACTGTAAATTATGAGTTCAGTCTTTTCCTGTAGCCAAGACACTCCTCATCCTTTGTGAGAAGCTATACTGTGATATTTTACCTTCAGAACATTTATAGGTTTGCTAGGCTGTCAAATACCAGTACTTTACAGTGGGAAGCTATCCTAAGGATTACAGAAATTTATTTAGATTTGTAGGAATCAGGCCAGATGTAGAAACTATTTCTTTTGAAAGGAAGATTAGGTTATGCTTCACTGTATATTTACTTGCTTGGAAATAAATCCAATTAAACTCAGTGGAAGTAATTTGCAATCCATTGGGTCTTCAAGGGGAGATTTACTTGAGATTTTTCACAGATGTTTCCAAAAGTATTTTTTTATGGTGGTGGTGAGATCTGAGGATATTTTATCAGCAAAGTCTCTGGTGTTGTAATTTATTTCTGAGCCATGAAACATAGCCAGGTTGGCAAAAACTAGGTAAGCAAATGCTAAGAAGTCAGTTAAGGTCAGGACCTCAAAAGGACAAAATGTACAAAATTAAAGAAGAGAGATAGGTGGAAGGGAATATACAGCGCAACTGAGTGACAGAAAGTAGGCATGAAGGAAATTGCTGCAAGGAAAAATTAGGAAATAAAAGAAGTCTTTATGCACAAATAGGTCTCTCATAAAAACCTCTAGGTTATTACATGAATTGATCTTCCAGGTCTACATCACTGTGAAATGAAATATTAAGGCTAAGTACTTTACAAAACCTGCTAAAGCCAAATAAACCATATTGCTGTAACTTATTGAGTGATGCCCTGTGGGATGTTATATGAGCATGGTTTACATACAACGAGAGGCATCTCTTTTGCCTTAACATATACATATGCACCAGTGGTGGGTTTCAAAAAATTGTTCGAACCTACTCTGTGGGTGTGGCCTCCTTTGTGGGAGTGGCTTGCCGCCCATGTGACCGGATATGAAGATGCCGACGACACTTGTCAGAACCACCTTAAATTACCTCACACGCAGCCCTGGCATGCATAAGAATAGGATGTAAACTTGTTTTTTAAAAGCCATCTTTGGCTTGCGTTAAAACAACTTCACACACGCAATGTTCTGATTGCACCACAAACGCAGTAGTCATCCTTACCTTTCACACAGGCACTGAGTTTTATAAATATGAGCATGATATTGTAGAATAATCATATCCAAGGACCAGTGGTGGGTTTCAAAGATTTTTGGAACCTCTTCTGTAGGTGTGGCCTGCTTTCCGGGTCCACTGGTGGAACCTCTTCTAACCAGTTCGGTATTTGACGAACCGGTTCTACCGAATAGGTGCGAACTGGTAGGAACCCATCTCTGATATGCACCAAAGACAAATTCCTTGTATGTCCAATCACATTCGGCCAATAAAGAATTCTATTCTATTCTATTCTATTCTATTCTATTCTATTCTAATAACATTAAAAAGTATATAGGAATGACATTGTTAGTATTAATTCAACAGAGAACATTGGCGTATGCAGAAAGAGGAAACAAAATATAAATCAGGAATTTTACAGTAGTCTCCAACAAAAACTACAGATAATTTCAAAACATGACTAATTTTGTAAAGGACGAACTGTACAACCTGTGTGTATTCCGATCTGTTAGGATTACAACTTGCTACCAGTTTCACCTGACTGATAACCAAAGAAACTGCTGACTTGGAACTCTCGGATTCGGGAAACAAATTAGATAAAGAACAAATTAGTGAATATAATTTTCCTCTACATTCCTTAATGCCTACCTACTGTCTTCAATGTAGACCTTTGAGAGAGAGATGTCATCAAATTGTATTAATTTATGCACAGACTTTAACAAAAATTTGCAGTGTTATTACAGGTGAATAATATACAAAAAATGGCTCCAGAGAACATTTTCAGGGAAGACAGCACAGGGAAATATGGGGTCATGTAAGCTGTTGGCCTAGAAAGCAGAAGACCATGAGTTCTGGTCCTGCTTTAATCATAGAAACCAGCTGAGATGTCTTTGGGCAAGTCCCTATCTGTTAGACCAGCTTATCTCACAGCATTGGTTGTGGTGGAGAAAATAGAGATGGGAACATTTTGCAAAGTGCCTTAATTGTACAAATAAAAGCATGACATAAATCAAATAAATAGCTAAATAAATATCTGATTCAACCCACCTCAGAGTTGACATGGGGGAAATAGTAGACAAGAGTTTTAGTTATTTTGCTGCCTTGAATTAGGGTATATATAAAAAGGGTAGGATAAAAATCAAATAGTAGTAATAGGATATCTTTTTTTTTAAAGTGTTGTACGGCATCCAGAGTTACTGTATTTTTAGTTACAAATCTAAATAAAATATTAAATTAATCCGTGCTAGAGAAAACAGGATAACCATTAGCCAATGGCAACAGTAGAGGCAAACACTCCTGCCATCTAGTGATGCTTTGGAGTTTTAACAGTCCAGATCTGGAAGAACCACTCGAACCTTTAGGTAATGTTGCAGTTCTCTTAAGACAGAATGGATTGTGGCCACATCCACATCTTTTGGAGGGACTAGGTAAGTTACGAAGAAATGGCTTAGCTCTTTCATCACGCAGTATTTCCACAGAAGAATAGAATTGGAAGGGACCTTAGAGGTCTTCTACTCCAACCCCTTTCTGAAGCGGGAAACCCTATACCATTTCAGACAAAGGGTTGCCCAATCTCTTTTTTTTTTAATTGAAAATTTTTGAAAAAAAAAAGGCTTTTACAAATATTTATCTCCCCTCCCCCACCCTTCCCTCCCGAACCCAACCTCCCCCCCCCCCGACTTCCCAGAACAAATACAGGGTATAAATCTTTAACAAAGATGTTCTAAAATAAACTTAAAAAAAAAGTTAGTATCATCTTTCATTTGAGCTTTAACTCCTCTTTTGTTAGGCTAACTCTAAACAGATTATATCATTCCTTGCTTCTTCAGTCATAAACTATCTGGAATTTCTTAGTTTCGATTTATTTTGAATATAGTCAATCCATCTTCTCCACTCTAGTTTATATCTCTCATCTGAGTGGTCCTTGAGATATGCTGATATTTTAGCCATCTCTGCTAAGTTTGTGACTTTTAACGTCCATTCTTGAATAGTAGGCAAATCTTCCTTCTTCCAGTATTGCGCCACCAACAGTCTTGCTGCCGTTATTAAATGCAAAATCAAGTTAGTCTCTATAACAGTACAATCAGTAGTTATGCCTAACAGGAATAACTGAAGGGGTAAACTTTATCCATTTTTAAAGAACATTTTGCATAATCCACCATATTTTTATCCAAAATGCGTTAACCATTTTTGCAAGTTCCACCATATATGGTAATATGTAGCATCAACACAATCACATCTCCAGCATTTAGGTTTGTAAATTCGGGTACATACAGGCCAGTTTTTTAGGGATCTAAATGCCATCTATAAAACATCTTATAAAAGTTCTCTCTCAAATTTTGGGGCTTCTTAAAAACCTCCAGTGTTGGAGCACCCACAACTTCTGGGGGGGCAAGTCGTTCCGCTGATTAACTGTTCGGACTGTCAGGAAAATTTCTCTTTATTTCTAGATTGGTTTCTCTCCTTGATTTATTTCCAACCATTGCTTCTTGTTCTGCTATGGAGAATAAGTTAATTTCCTCTTCTTTGAGGCAGCCCCTTAAATATCCTAACACTGCTGTCATGCCCCCTCTAGCTCTTCAGTTCTCTCCTTTCCAGATTCCACAGAAGAACAGAATTGGAAGGGACCTTAGAGGTCTTCTACTCCAACCCCTTGCTGAAGCGGGGAAACCCTGTACCATTTCAGACAAAGGGTTGCCCAATCTCTTCTTAAAAACCTCCAGGGTTGGAGCACCCACAACTTCTGGTGGGGGGCAAGTCGTTCCACTGATTAACTGTTCGGACTGTCAAGTAAATTTCTCTTTATTTCTAGATTGGTTTCTCTCCTTGATTAATTTTCCATCCATTGCTTCTTTGTCCTGCTTTGGAGAATAAGTTGACCTCCTCTTCTTTGAGGCAGCCCCTTAAATATCCTAACGGGAGAGAGATGCTATCATGTCACCTCTAGCTCTTCAGTTCTTTCCTTTCCAGATTCCTTTCTTAAATTAGAAAGCCATTCCCCCCATGCACAGCAACCAGAGCTAGTGGATTACTTTACAAGGGGTGGGGGGGGAAGTCCCAGTGGTTCCAAACGGGAGGAGACCCTGCCAGCCTATCGAATATTCCCACCCAAGGTACAGTCTTTTTTTTTTTTAAACTGGCACAGGCTGATTGGTTAGGACAGTGTTTCTCAACCTTGGCAACTTGAAGATGTTCGGACTTCAACTCCCAGAATTCCCCAGCCAGCATTCGCTGGCTGGGGAATTCTGGGAGTTGAAGTCCGGACATCTTCAAGTTGCCAAGGTGAGAAACACTGGGTTAGGAGCGGAGTTAAGATCTAAAAAAAAAAAAGGTCAAGGACAGCGGAGCCAACCAATAGAAAACGGAAGCTAGGGGGGGGGGAGAGGCGGGCACCAAAGCCGCGCCGGGATTGGCGCGATTCGGGGAAGCGGAACCAATGAGGCGCCTCGCAGGCGGCGAGCCTTATTCGTAGAGTTTGTGACGCGATCGGCCTCTTTTTCGCTCCGACGGGCACCGGGATAAGCCGCGCTGACGTTTCCCTCGAAGGGGTTTTCGGAAAGGGAAGCCGGATCTCGGAGGTACAGCGGAGGGGATCGGGCTCCGGTGATGGGATCTGGGGAAGGGATGCTGGCTTTCCCAAAGTCCCATTCCCCGGGTGTTTCTGGGTGGTGAGAAAGGAGAGGCGCTCCTTGGAGGAGGATCCGGGTAGATCTTGTTCCTGTTGGGGGGATCCTGCAAAGTCCTTCTCGGTTTTGCCATGTAATTGCATGGCTTCCTCCCAAGCCCTCCAGTTGGATTCCATGCCACCCATGGTTACTCTTCCTTTCCATCTCTATTCTGGTTGGTTGGTTGGTTGGTTGGTTGGTTGGTTGGTTGGTTGGTTGGTGGTTGGTGGTTGGTTGGTTGGTTGGTTGGTTGATTGATTGATGGTCTGGAGTAGATCATACACTATATTGCCAAAAGTTGATTGATTGATGATTGATTGATTGATTGATGGTCTGGAGTAGATCTACACTATATTGCCAAAAGTTGATTGATTGATGGTCTGGAGTAGATCATACACTATATTGCCAAAAGTTGATTGATTGATTGATGATGGTCTGGAGTAGATCATACAACTATATTGCCAAAGTTGATTGATTGATTGATTGATGGTCTGGAGTAGATCATACACTATATTGCCAAAAGTGTTCTCTCCCAACTGGTTCTGATTCTCTGGATGGGTGAGGCGAATACCTTTGGCAATATAGTGTACATCCTGAGCATGTCAGGAGTGTGGTTGGTTGTACAACAGGCTGGGAGGGTTTATTCCTGTTTTACTCAGCTTCAGTGGGTCTTGATAAAATAAAACATAAAACCTGCATAACAGCATCCTTCAGTCCTCTGCATTGCCTTTGCATTGCCTTTGCAATCTTTAGCAAAGAAATAATAATCAAAGGTCTCCAGGGCTGGCTGTGTCTGGAGATTGGGTTGCAGCCCCGTACACTATCGACTGAGGATCTCTTAAAACACAATAACGCTTACCTAAGAATAGAGGTTTCATTGACTGGTTATTCGATATGGCAATCTCTTCTTCCAAGGCAAGCCGTTCCAATATCCAGGGGTGGCGCAGAGAGAGAGACAGAGAGAGAGAGAGAGAATGAGAGAGACAGAGAGAGAGAGACAGAGAGACAGAGAGAGAGACAGAGAGACAGAGAGAGAGAGACAGAGACAGAGAGACAGAGACAGAGAGAGAGACAGAGAGAGAGAGAGACAGAGAGACACAGAGAGAGAGACAGAGAGAGAGACAGAGAGACAGGGAGAGAGAGAGAGAGAGAGAGAGAGAGAGAGAGAGAGAGAGAGAGGAACAATGTTTTTGAGAGCAATTTGATTTAATTAGGTCTGAAACATATACATGCATTTTTGTCCCATGTTAGATAAGCTTTTGAGATTCTGTGAGATATTACACCAGCATGTCCAAAAGGTGCAAGGGAGATACACATCTTAAAACAAAATTTCCACACTGTTTTCCAGTTTTCCAAGAAACAATAGTGTTTGTTTTGTTCTGCCTCATATGTCCTATGCTGGCTGATATGCCGGGACTAAGTTTTGAACATAAAAAAACATCTTTTGCATGTTTTAAAATCAACATCATTTGTTTCCTTTAATATTGGAAGCAATCTTATGTCTTGTATAACTATTTGGCACCAAGGTATGGCTGTTAAAAGGGATTAATTATTCAACCCTATTAATGGACATATCTTGGTTCCAAATAGTTAAGGATTAACTATGACAAGGGATTTTTAAGGTGCTACTTTTAGTGGTTTTACTTTATATTGAAAATGCCTTTTCAACCTTCCAGGTAAAGAGGATTAAAAATTGTCTATATGCTACATGAGTAATATAATTCAGTTTTGATTTTTTTTTAAAGCAAGGGGAAATTTGATTTTTATAGTGGAAGTTTTAGTTGTACAACATACAGTTGTGTATCAGATTTTAATATTAAAACAAATCTTAGTGTCACCTTTCTTACAAAACAAGCTAATTTGAGGAAGTATGAATAGCCAGACTGATGCAACTTTGAATTATGCAGTGTGAATCCGGATCTCATCCAGATCTTATGTGATCTTTTCCTTGAAGTCTCTAGATATTTGGAGGGCGTTAGTATCTTGTGTTAATATTAACAGCAGTACTTACTGATATATACTGAACAACTAGAATAGTAATAGAATCTCCTCGGAAGCTATTAGCACTATCCAGGAATATGGAAATACGGATACCAATGGATAAGGGTGCTGTATTGCATCTTAGGCCAGATGTGTTAACCACTGAGAAAAATCTAAAAAGATACCTTTTCACCCTGGCTTGGCTGATAAGGAGTCGAGCTCTGTAGCTCAGTGGTTAAAACATCTGCCTAAGATGCAGTACAGCACAGGTTCGATTCCCAGTAAGGGTATGGCTAGCTGATGAGAGCTAAATAGCTTGAAATAGATCTATACTAGTCTCCCTTTATACAAATACAACAAATGTACCAAAAAGGCAACAGTAAAATATTGGGTTTCTGTCTGGATGGTCTCTTAGACGAGCTGAAGGACAGAGAATGGAAGTAGTGATCTTCCTCCCATATTTGGGCATACCGGGGGTTGTAAAATCTGTATGTATGTATGTATGTATGTATGTATGTATGTATGTATGTATATATGTCAAAACTGTAACGCAATATAGTGTCTGATCTTCCCTTTCATCTAGGAAGGGTTTTCGATCCGCAGCAGTAATTGTGGAGAGGAGAAAGTTTATAAAATGATTCTATCATGTTGCCCCTTTGCGGATCCCTAGTGCCTGCCAAAAAAGGACGCTTAACAGTGGATAGATTTAGCTAATATTTGATCAGGTAATCCACTTGTGACCTGTCAAGCATATTTGAACCAAAGCTTTGAACATGTAGATAAACTAAAGTATTTCAGCAAAACACTGTGATTTTCCTCTCTCTTGCAACACTGGTGAGAAATTCCAAGGGTAGCTTTATTTATTTAGAATAGATTTATGGTATGTTACTGATATTTTTTTTAACTTAGAATGATACAAAAGGTTAAAAGTACAGACAAATGGATGTTTGTTCAAGGTAAATGTGTGGAATCATGTGACATCTGTGAGAGAATTGTGACACTCAGGAATTGTGTGACCCGAAATGCGCGCATGACAAAAACGCGCCGACAAAACTGCGGCGATAAAACCGTGATGTCATACACGCACCCACAACAATGCGCTGACAAAATCGCGCCCACAAAAGGCGTGATTTCAGTTAAGGTACGGGTTAGGTTCAGGGTTAGGTTCAGGGTTAGGTTTAGGTTTAGGGTTAGGTTCAGGGTAGGGTTAGGGTTAGGGTTAGGGTAGGGGTAGGTTCAGGTTAGGGTTAGGGTTAGGTTCAGGGTTAGGTTAGGGTTAGGTTTAGGGTTAGGTTTAGGGTTAGGTTTAGAACTCGCGGTTATTACTTGTTTGTTGAAGGCGCGCTTTTGTTGGCGTGCTGTTGTCGGCGCACTTCTGCGCTCATTCGTCGGTGCGATTTAGAACTCGCAGTGGTTTTCGCCACGGTTTCGTCGGCGCGCTTTTGTTGAGCGGTGCATTTGTCAGTGAATCCATGAATTGTGACACTCACAATTTATGGCTTTGTCTCATATTAAAATAAACATTTTGTACTGACTACATTTGCATAATGTCACACATTGGGATGGCCACCCAAGAAATATGGCTTGATGGAGATATGAAAGACTCTATTACTAAGGCAACAGGGGCCAAAAACATTTTTTAAGTCGAGATTGTCAGGATAATGTTCAAAAGTGGCTCAATCACCTACCTCATTCATTGAACAATAAGGAGGAGGAGGTCCCGCACAATCAGATGCAAGATTATGTTGTTATAACTCATCTCAGTAAATACAGTTTTAGTTTATTGTCAAGTTGATATCCTGATCTGCTGGACCTACCTAGTGGACAGTAATCCATATGTAGATCCTGTCCCTCCCTCCCCCGAGTCCACTAACATCATACTGCCAAAATTC
>NC_045550.1:6647086-6693825 GCF_009769535.1 Thamnophis elegans
TAGTGTCCTGTGATCACATGATCACTGTTTGCTTCACTGCTGGTTTCTGACAAGTACAGTAAAACGGCTCCCCAACCCCCTGTCTGTGGACTGGGAGCACCTGAAACCACACTCCCTCCAGTCCACGGAAAGTCCCCTCTCCATGGAACTGGTCCCTAGTGCTCAAAAGGTTGGGGGCCACTACCGTAAAGACAGTGGGGAAGCTGACAGGAAGGCCCAATCATGTGACATGCTTAATGACCACATGCCATTCAATTAATGACTACAACTGCTCTCATAAATCACTATGATCTAGCGATTTTTCTATTACCAGCAGATTTGCTGATTCCTGTAGTTAACTTGAGGTCTATCTGTAGTTGTAGTTTTATCTGTAGCCATAATGAGAATTGCAGCAATTATAAACCAACTTGAAACTAAACTTGAAATTTCCTGACAGCGAGAACAATTAATCAATAGAACGTGTTGTGGATGCTTCAACATTGAAGGTTTTTGAGAACAGATTGGACAACCATTTGTCTGAAATGGTATATAGAGTTTCCTGCTTGAGCAGGGGGTTGGACTAGAAGACCTCCAAGGTCCCTTTCCAACTCTGTTATTTTGTTAAAGACATAGTTGACCTATGGAAAACGGAATGCAAATCATTGGTCCAAAGGCTGCTATTGCAAAAGCATATCATGTTTAAAGAAGAAGATAAGTATTTTGAAAACTCATCAGATAGTGTGTCGCAAATAAGAATTGGGCAAGGCAGTTCAGCTGTCGAAATGACCTCTTGAAATTAAGCCCAGACTATTGCTACAGCTTCATCCATAAATAAGAGAACGATGGGAAGAGTCAGTTCTGACCGAGATTCTTTTCTTGAATGCTGCTTAAGCTTTCAGAAATACAGAAAATATCCCCAGCTCATGCCTCCTTCCTGCTAGAAATATACTACTAGTTGTCCGAGAAATGCAGGTGTCTCTTCCTCATCTATTTTTGTATTTTGGGACTGTTGGAACACTTAATATTTCTCCTTGTCATAGTCCACTGAATAAAGCAAATAAAACTAGCGTTAAAGAGTTTCAGTTGAGATTTATGTTCTTACTAAAATCTGTAAACAGAAACAAAATTTTAATATCTTGATTCTTTCCCTCTCATCTCTCTCTCTTCCTCCTTCTGTTTCCTGTTGTAAAAATTATGGGGCCTTTGGTTTTTTGTCTTTCTACAAAGACAGAGCATATTTTACAAGGCTGCTCGGGATTTAGGACACCAATAATTTACAGCACTGCCTCTGCCTTTTAGCAAGCTTCACTACTTTGTGTGAATGTCATCATCGGTTTAATTAGAAGCTTAAACGGTGTCAAAGTCTAACTATTTTCTAGCTACTCTATAGCCTCATAATGTTAGATTAAAGCTTGTTGTACAATTCAAGCAGCTGGAAACTCTTTGTAGGTCAAATCTTTTACTGGTTTACAGCTGCACATTAGCAGGTTTGTGGAATAATATTGTCTCACTGACAAGTGTGCTTGGCAACTGGATAAGTAACAAGTAATGTGCTTCCTTAAGAACAAGTACACAGTTGTTTTAGGATAGAATAAATGATGATCATTTATTGGCTTAAAATGCATTTCTTTCCAGAGGGACTGTCCCCACTAGTTTGAGTTTGAGTTTTATTTCATTTGTATGCCGCCCTTTTCCCTAAGGGGACTCAGGGCGGCTCACAACTCGAACAAGGAAGGGGTATACAGACCAATTTGACAACAACACAGAACAATACATAGTTAAAAAGCGCAACAATCATACCATTCGAGATAGGGGCAACGATTCTTTAGCCCCAGGCCTGTCGGAACAGCCAGGTTTTAAGGGCTTTGCGGAAGGCCTGGAGGGTGGTGAGGGTGCGAATCTCCACGGGGAGTTCGTTCCAGAGGGTCGGAGCAGCCACAGAGAAGGCTCTCCTCCGGGTAGTCGCCAGTCGACACTGGCCGGCGGATGGAATTCGGAGGAGGCCTAGTCTGTGGGATCTAATTGGTCTAGTGGAGGTAATTGGCAGCAGGCGGTCTCTCAAGTACCCAGGTCCAATACTATGAAGGGCTTTATAAGTGATGACTAGCGCCTTGAAGCGTATCCGGAGACCAATAGGTAGCCAACTAGTGTTGACTGACAATTTCCCTTCCCCCTGGAAACAGGCAATTGATCACAAGCTGGGCTCTTATGGGCTCTCACCATTATTCTTAATGTCCCTAGGCTTTGAGCAAGCAAAGCAAGTAGTAATTAATAGAATGAGGGGCATAGAGTTCCAAGAAGAACTAAATAGGTTGCCTCTCCACAGTAGGGACAGAATCAAACAGGGTGTGTGGGAATCGGCAAGATATCTAAATGACCTGATCTCCCCAAAACAAAGAATAGCTTTCTTCAGAGCCAGATTTAACCTTCTTCCTTCAGCACTCCTCCAGGGCAGGTATAAGAGAACACCTATAGCAGAACGCGTTTGTATATGTGGTAAAGGAGAAGTGGAAGATAATTCACATGTTCTATTACACTGCGGAGCTACACAGAGCTTGTAGGTCTGCACATATTCTCCCCTTATTAGAGAGATTTCCAGGGAGGGCAGACCATTTTTATCTAGGCTTTCTCCTCCAGGACACTAACCCGGTTCCACGTATGCAATGGCAAAGTTCTGTGCTGCTGCAATGTCCATAAGAAAAAAAATGGCTACAGAAGTATAGTACCATCTTGTATCAATTATCTGGACATACCTATAACAATCTTTGGACCATTATGTTATTATCCACTTTTAATGTCAATACTTTTTAATTATATTTAATGTTAGTATTTTTTAATATAGTGCAAAAACTAATGTGTATTGCTGGTCTTTGACCGTAATAAAGATTTTACTACTTACTTACTTAGAATAGAATAGCAGAGTTGGAAGGGACCTTGGAGGTCTTCTAGTCCAACCCCCTGCTTAGGCAGGAAATTTCAGACAAATGGCTATCCAACATCTTCTTAAAGACTTCCAGTGTTGGGGCATTCACAACTTCTGGACTCAAGCTGTTCCACTGATTAATTGTTCTAACTATCAGGAATTTCTCCTCAATTCTAAGTTGCTTCTCTCCTTGATTAGTTTCCATCCATTGCTTCTTGTTCTGCCCTCAGGTGCCTTGGAGAATAGTTTGACTCCCTCTTCTTTGTGGCAACCCCTGAGATATCGGAACGCTTCTATCATTTCTCCCCTAGTTCTTCTTTTCATTAAACTAGATATACCCAGCTTTTTGTCTTGGTATCTTGCAGCTAGCTGAAGCATATTATTCTGGGAGAGAAAATGCAGCTCTCTAGTCTTCTGCTTGCTTTGCAAATGTGAAAGTGAGCAACCTTTCCTTGGTGCCATTGTATCAGCTGATGCAAGATATTCATTTAAACCTGTGGTGAGCTTTCCTATAACTCAAATATTTACCCTGTGTTAAATTTGGTTAGAAATTGCATTTAAGTGTATTGTGAGCTTTCATATAACAGAAAGACCTACCCTCTATTAGATTTGGATAGAAACTACATTTTAGACAATGAATTAAAAAAGGGTCATAAGACAACTTTTTCAGTGCTGTTGTAACTTTGAACAATCACTAAATGAACTATTATAAACTGAGTACTACTGGTACTGTATTTGTCACATGTCAATTAATTTTTCTTTTTCATGCAGATAGAACATCTTGAAACAACTCAATTTTGCTTGTTTTAATTCCTTTCCAGGTGTTTACCTATGGGACGTAGAAGGCAAAAATATTTTGATTTCTTAAGTTCTTACAGTGCTGTAAATCAAGGCCATTGTCACCCAAAGATTACAGCAGCTTTGAAATCCCAGTGTGAAAAACTTACTCTGACCTCAAGAGCATTTTACAATGACGTGCTTGGTGAATATGAAGAATATATCACGAAAATGTTCAAATACAACAAGGTGCTTCCGATGAACACAGGTAACATTTGTTGACCTCTCCTCCAATCAGAATGGAAATAAGCATCTGGGTAACATCTGTGTTACAGAAGCAAGCTGCAAATTCTAAAACATGAGCTCCCGGCACCATGGAAGTCTGGTTGGACACAACGTTCTGTGTCTGTTCTGATCCCATTAAGAGAAAGAATGACTTGTTCCTTTTTTTTCAGTCACTCATTCAATTTGTATGCCTGCTCCTCTCAACAAGTGATTCTGGCTGGCACAGAATTAAAATAAAGTAAAAACAATGAAAAACATTTAAAAAAAAAAATCAAAATACATTGCATGATGCTGACTCCTCCATGTCCCAACTAGGATGGTCTTCCTGTGGGGGAATCAACCTCTCACATGCCCCCTTGAGAAGAGAAGTACAAATAAAACTACCGTACTCCATTTTTATTTATTTCTCAAGAATCAGGTGATAACCTTGGTTTTTAAGGTTTTTTTTCCAGAGCCATGGCTTTCTTACTTCCTTACTTTTCTGGATCTCTGTAAGGTGGAGGTTCTGTGTCTTTTTTCTGTATTTTTATCTTATTGGTTTACATTTTCAGGTTTTTAAAAAAATCTTAAATTAGTTACCCAAAGTCATAATTTGCCAGTTGAGCTGCCACATACCGTACATGGGATAATAAATATATTTGATAGCTGGTCAGCACAAATGCAACACAAAAAAATGGTTTCCTGCCTGGAAGGCTCCTAGGGTGGAGCTGAAAAGCAAAAAGGGAAGCAGTATGCTCCCTCCCATATGTGGGCATACCAGGTGCTTTGACATAACACTTATTTCCCTGGCTTAGCTGATAAGGGAGGAGAGCTTGTGGCTTAGTGGCTAATACAACTGCCTAGCATGTAAAACCAGCCCAGGTTCAAATCCCAGTAAGGGCATGGCTCGCTGATGAGAGCTAAATAGCTTGAAATAGATCTATACTAGTCTCCCTTTATTTATTTATCAGCACAAATGCAACACAAGAAATGGTTTCCTGCCTGGAAGGCTCCTAGGGTAGAACTGAAAGGCAAAAGGGAAGCAGTATGCTCCCTCCCATATGTGGGCATACCAGGTGCTTTGACATAACACTTATTTCCCTGGCTTAGCTGATAAGGGAAGAGAGCTTGTGGCTTAGTGGCTAATACAACTGCCTAGCATGTAAAACCAGCCCAGGTTCAAATCCAGTAAGGGCATGGCTCGCTGATGAGAGCTAAATAGCTTGAAATAGATCTATACTAGTCTCCCTTTATTTATTTATCAGCACAAATGCAACACAAAAATTGGTTTCCTGCCTGGAAGGCTCCTAGGGTAGAGCTGAAAGGCAAAAAGGGAAGCAGTATGCTCCCTCCCATATGTGGGCATACCAGGTACTTTGACATAACAATTACTTATTTCCCTGGCTTATCTGATAAAGGAGGAGAGCTTGTGGCTTAGTGGCTAATACAACTGCCTAGCATGTAAAACCAGCCCAGGTTCAAATCCCAGTAAGGGCATGGCTCGCTGATGAGAGCTAAATAGCTTGAAATAGATCTATACTAGTCTCCCTTTATTTATTTATCAGCACAAATGCAACACAAAAATTGGTTTCCTGCCTGGAAGGCTCCTAGGGTAGAGCTGAAAGGCAAAAAGGGAAGCAGTATGCTCCCTCCCATATGTGGGCATACCAGGTACTTTGACATAACAATTACTTATTTCCCTGGCTTATCTGATAAAGGAGGAGAGCTTGTGGCTTAGTGGCTAATACAACTGCCTAACATGTAAAACCAGCCCAGGTTCAAATCCCAGTAGGGGCATGGCTAGCTGATGAGAGCTAAATAGCTTGAAATAGATCTATACTAGTCTCCCTTTATTTATTTATCAGCACAAATGCAACACAAAAAATGGTTTCCTGCCTGGAAGGCTCCTAGGGTAGAGCTGAAAGGCAAAAAGGGAAGCAGTATGCTCCCTCCCATATTTGGGCATATCATGGAAACATCCTATGATAGTGCCTGCCCCCTGAAAAAGCCTGAAAAATACACACTTCTTTTTTCACAATAGTGTGGATATGGTTTGCCAATGCTTTGTTTGGATCAGGGGTAGTCAACCTTTTTATACCTACCGCCCACTTTTGTATTTCTGTTAGTAGTAAAATTTTCTAACCGCCCACCGGTTCCACAGTAATGGTGATTTATAAAGTAGGGAAGTCAATTAAATTTGAAAAAGGAAAGTGCTTCAGTCTCGGACAAAACCTGTACCGCCCACCATGAAAGCTGGAATGCCCACTAGTGGGCGGTAGGGACCAGGTTGACTACCACTGGTTTGGATTATCTTTAAACCTCCTACCTTAGTCTGCAAATCTTGTATTATATGTTGGTCTCCTATCCAAGAGCTATCCAGGCCAATCCTTATTTCTGAGGCCAAACAGGGTCAGCCATGAAGCTGCTACATGGACTTCCAGCAACATCACAGTATAAAGAGTGACAGCAGCCCAGATCTACTGGAGGTTGGATAAAGAAATAAGAATAGAATAGACTGGTCTTTTTGTTTCCTTTTGAGCTTTTTTTCATTGCATCTTTTAAATTGTAATAAATGTCTCTATGTGTCTATGTGACTAGAACATATCCTCTCCCGCATCCAACAACCCCGATAAACGGGGATTAGCACCAGAGAAACAAGCAAGTAGAAAGCAGTACCACAATCAAGGAACTACCAAGAAGAAACTTATAACCCCACCAACACTGGCAAGGCAACCTATTGTCTTTAAACAGGGAGCAAATCCCACACTCACTTGCACTAATGATGTTACCCAGTGGTGGGTTTCAAAAATTGTTCGAACCTACTCTGTGGGTGTGGCCTCCTTTGTGGGAGTGGCTTGCCGCCCATGTGACCGGATGGGAGTGGCTTGCCGCCCATGTGACCGGATATGAAGATGCCGACGACACTTGTCAGAACCACCTTAAATTACCTCACACACAGCACTGGCATGCATAAGAATAGGATGTAAACTTGTTTTTTAAAAGGCATCTTTGGTTTGCGTTAAAACAACTTCAACACACGCAATGTTCTGATTGCACCACAAACGCAGTCGTCATCCTTACCTTTCACAGAGGCACTGAGTTTTATAAATATGAGCATGATAGTGTAGAATAATCATATCCAAGGACCAGTGGTGGGTTTCATAAAATTTTGGAACCTCTTCTGTAGGTGTGGCCTGCTTTCCGGGTCCACTGGTGGAACCTCTTCTAACCGGTCTGGTAGATTTGACGAACCGGTTCTACCGAATAGGTGCGAACTGGTAGGAACCCACCTCTGATGTTACCTAGTCAGTTAATGAAATGTCTGAAAGTAAACCAGGTTCAGAGAGCGTCATGGTCTCCGCGATGTTTATTTCCTGTTTTCCTTCCCATCTCTGTTATATATGTGTGTTCTTTGTCTTAGGTGTGGAGGCTGGAGAAACAGCATGCAAGCTGGCTCGTAAATGGGCTTACGCAGTGAAAGGTATTCCGAAATACAAAGCAAAGATTATTTTTGCAGGTGAGTAACTAATTACAGATTATGAAAAGCAACAGTAAAGCGAAAGCACTCAAAATCCAGCAAATGGAACTAGAGCAATACATCAGACAAGGAATACTTTTGCATTTAATAGCAATAGCAATAGCAGTTAGACTTATATACCGCTTCATAGGGCTTTCAGCCCTCTCTAAGCGGTTTACAGAGTCAGCATATTGCCCCCAACAACAATCCAGGTCCTCATTTTACCCACCTCGGAAGGATGGAAGGCTGAGTCAACCCTGAGCCGGTGAGATTTAAGAAGAGATAGCAATAGCAGTTAGACTTATATACCGCTTCATAGGGCTTTCAGCCCGCTCTAAGTGGTTTACAGAGTCAGCATATTGCTCGCAACAATCCGGGTCCTCATTTTACCCACCTCAGAAGGATGGAGGTGAGCCGGTGAGATTTGAACAGCCGAATTGCAGAAGTGCAGTCAGCTGAAATAACCTGCAGAGCTGCACTCTTAACCACTGCGCCACCTCGGCTCATGGGTGTTTTGGTTAAACATCAAGCGTGACATCTTAATGTGTCATACTGTTTCGAAGAATATGCAGTGTGTTACTTGTTATTGTTATAAAATAGCATTTGTAATGAATGTGTTAGCGGTTGTAAGTTTCTACGGCATTGAGACAAATCTTAGTTGCTGTCAAGATGAAACTGCAGTTGTGAATAGATTAATTGGAACTTATACTTACATTTAGTGACTCTTCAAAGGTACAACGGCACTGGAAAATACGACTTATGACCGTTTTTCACAGTTATAACCTTTGCAATGTCCCCATGATCATTTGATCAAAATTCAGATGCTAGGCAACTAGTTCATATTTATGACCATTGCTGTGATCCCCTTTGGTGACCATCTGACAAGCAAAGTCAATGGGGAAGCCAGATTTACTTAATAACTGGCTTATTAGAGCCGAGTGGCGCAGTGGTTAGGGTGCAGTACTGCAGGCCACTTCAGCTGACTGTTATCTGCAGTTCAGTGGTTCTAATCTCACCGGCTCAAGGTTGACTCAGCCTTCCATCCTTCCGAGGTGGGTGAAATGAGGACCCAGACTGTGGGGGCAATATGCTGACTCTGTAAACCGCTTAGAGAGGGCTGAAAGCCCTATGAAGCGGTATATAAGTCTAACTGCAATAGCAATAGCAGTTAGACTTATATACCGCTTCATAGGGCTTTCAGCCCTCTCTAAGCGGTTTACAGAGTCAGCATATTGCCTCCAAAACAATCCGGGTCCTCATTTTACCTACCTCCGAAGGATGGAAGGCTGAGTCCAACCCTGAGCCGGTGAGATTTGAACAGCCGAACTGCAGAACTGCAGTCAGCTGAAGTAGCCTGCAGTGCTGCATTTAACCACTGCTCTACCTCGGCTCTTTTTAAAGTCTAACTGCTATTGCTATTGCTATTAACTTATCAACTACCGTGATTCAGTTAACAATTGTGGCAAGGAAAATCGTAAGCGGGGCAAAATTCACTTAGCAAATGTCTCAGTTAACCACAGAAATTTTGGGGTCATTGTGGTTTGTAAGTTGAGGACTAACTGTAATAGTAATACTGGAGGTTTATGACAGACATGTAATTAAAGTTCAAAATTATAATATAATCAATTAAATTAAACATGTAATGTATTCTTCTATTCATCATAACAATAGAAAACAAAGGTTAAAGGCTGCTTTGGGATCTGCTCCAGTTAGTTTGGTACTCCATGCACTTAGTGATCACCAACTTTTAATTGTTTTTTTTGCCATTCATTACTTTAGTGTTATTATATGCAAGGTGTTAATAATGTAAAGATGAATGTCCCTTCTTATGAGTCAATATTAGATAGTAGCATTCTGTTATAGTTGGAAATGAAAAAAGTAGGTTAAACAGTGTTAGCATGGTATCAAAAACAAATAGAGTAAAATTGCAACAGAAATCATCAAGATGGAGGAATTCGATCTATATTTATATAGATCGAAGAATAATAAAGGTGACAATGTTTTTTTTGAACATATAGTTACTCATACCTTTTATTATCTGCATAACTTAACAGTAACTATAATTACTTCTCTTAATGTATTCTTTTTCTCCCCCTACTAGCTGGCAACTTCTGGGGAAGAACATTATCAGCAATCTCAAGCTCTACAGATCCTTCCAGCTATGATGGATTTGGACCATTCATGCCAGGTTTTGAAATAATCCCCTACAATGATTTGCCTGCTCTTGAGGTACGCCACGATTTCCCAATCTGTGTTGTAAGATATTTAGCTAAATGTGTTTTCGTTTTAGGGAAGCTGTCCTGGAAGACTGGAATAGCTTTTGCAGAACTGGTTCTGATTAATGTCTTAACTATTAAAGTTGCACACAGAGGTTCCTCTAAGTAATCCTGTTTATGAGATGTGGACTTGCATATGAATGAATTTTCTCATAGACTGGTGATAAAATTGAACTGCTTCATCATAAGGGCACATGGCTTAGTAACAGAAACTGGTTTTATAATCGTGACCCGTCAAAAGCACGAACGTCATAAGCGCGCCGACAACAATGCGCCGACAACAGCGCGCCGACAGAAGCGCGATTTCATTTAAGGTAAGATTTACAGTTAGGTTTAGGGTTAGGTTTAGGGTTAGGTTTAGGGTTAGGTTTAGGGTTAGGTTTAGGGTTAGGTTTAGGGTTAGGTTAGGGTTAGGTTTAGGGTTAGGTTTAGGGTTAGGTTTAGGGTTAGGTTTAGGGTTAGGTTTAGGGTTCGTTACAGCGCGCTTCTGTCGGCGTGCTTTTGTCGGCGCGCTTTAGGGCTAATTAGTCGCTCATTCGTCGCGTGGTTTTGTCACCGTGCTTTAGACACCGCGGTTTAGTCAGGCGCGCTTTTGTTGTGCGCGCATTTGTGGTGGAACCTTTTATAATAGTTTGTAATAGAATTATGCACAAAACTCCACACTCTCTGTCTATCAAGTGGGAAAAAATCCTTCTGGGATCCAAAAGGTTCCCACGTCAGTTGCTTTGGATCCAAATATGACGAAAAGAAGGATTCTGCTATATTGATATGCATTGTAGAATTCAATAAAATGCTTTAAAATGGAAGCAAGCACTTCAGAATTGTAAAGGTGAACTGGGCATGTACGATATATGTTGAAAGGAGGAAAGGATGTGAGGATGGGATACAACCTATTGAACAATGTGAATATGGTCAGTGTTGGGCTTCAGGATTTTAGAACCTGTTCTGACCCCCCTCCTCCGTCCAGGAACGAAAGCCGAGACAAACGCAAATGAGAATGTTTTTTAATAAGTCCAGACTCTTGTTGGCTGAAAGCCAAATAAACAAAGAGATAAGCACTCTGGCAGCAAGTCCTACAAACCTTGGCAGCAATGCAAACAAACTCTGGCAGCAATCCAGCCTGCCAAGTTTGTTTCTCGTTAGTCCCTAACGTTGACTTCTGCAAGAAGGGCGTGGCACAAGCAGTCTCTTTTACAATCAGGAGAGGTTCTTAATGAGCATCAGCCGAGCGTAATCACCTCCTGTAATTACGCAGTTGTTCTTGACGCCGAGTAGCCCTTCAACGGCGTGCATCCCGGAACAACTCACAAGTGGTTTCTGGATCACTCTCTCTTGTCTCTTCCCCACTGATCCAAGGCTCAGGTGCCACCTGGTGACCAACCAGTCTCTCTGCGCCCTGCTCGGAGTCAGAACCCTGTCCAGGGTCCTCCCATCCTCCAGGGCCGAATCATAAGGCCCCTCGCTATCGGAGTCTGGTGGCAGCTCCAACGGCTCCTGCCGGGCCACAACAGAAAACCCAATGCTGCCCAACTGACACTGGCCATGAAAACCTACGCCAATTTGAATATGATTCATGGTGAGGGGCTATGTCTCAACTTGCGGAGAAGGCATGGCGGGTAGATAGCACAAGCACAAAGGAGACTGACGCAAAATGAAAATAAGGCAACGATACAAAAAGTATGCGAATCAGAGATTGAGGAAGAAGAGAGGCAGACGTGAAGGGCTAACTTTTTATTACAAGTTCACTTGTTTCTAACTAAAATTGCAACTTTTGGTAAAGTTAGTAGCAAATGCGCCCTTCAAAATTTTACCACTGAGAACTGAGAAGAGGAATATTAAGGGCTATTCATTGGCATATTTAAACTAATGCAGTTTTTCTCTCTCAAGAGCATTCCACTTTATAAAGCTATTGTCAGCTTCTGCTTTGCTACTGCTTCAGCTGTCATGAAACGGGGAGGGAGGGTTTGGTATTTGGGAGGGGTTATTCGATGTGCTGGAGGAATGTTCTAGTATTTACTGGATGGTTGGACTACGCATGCGTGGGTGCTTCCCGCCTGACCAACGGCCTCGACATCCATCTTCGTGATGCCTTTTGAAGTTATCTCACACCTGACACTTGAAGGACTTATGATTGGCCTGAGGCTATGATCCCAAGGGGTGGGGAATGGACTATTCTATATATCAATTGCTTTCGCGCCTAATTAAACAGACTTCGCTTCGCAACTGCTCGCTAACCATTTGTAATTAGTAAAAGTACTTTTTGATTTCCAACACATGGAATCTCTTGGTCTTTCTTTCCTAATTATATAATGGAGGGATGCTGACAGCTATTCTATGTATTTCTTACTCTGAGAACACTTCAAACCGTTGTTAATTTAAAGTGCCACCAAATCAAACTCTTGCACATATGCTTGTGGGTTTTAAATCTGCATTTAAAACAGTGGTTCTCAACCTTCCCAGTGCCGCGACCCTTTAATACAGTTCCTCATGTTGTGGTGACCCCCAACCACAAAATGGTGTCTCGGTTCCTAAGACCATCGAAAATATGTGTTTCCGATGGTCTTAGGCGACCCTCGTGAAAGGGTCGTTCGACCCCCCAAAGGGGTCCCGACCCACAGGTTGAGAAGCACTGATTAAAAGAATCTGCTGTGAGCGGACCTATTCCGAAATAAGATTCAGTATGTCTTGGTTGCAGATCTTATCCAAGACTAGAATTGCCCCCCCTTCTGAGTTGTATTTCGTGATTCTGATTACTCTACAAATGCGTTTGTCCTTTTAGCGGGCGCTTCAAGATCCAGATGTTGCGGCTTTCATGGTCGAACCGATTCAAGGTGAAGCTGGTGTGATTGTTCCCGAGAAAGGTTATCTCACGGGAGTGCGAGAACTTTGCACAAAGCACAATGTAAGTGATTGTACCCAAAAGACATTGTAAGAGAGCAGGTTAGTCTTGGTAGTCAAAAATCAGAAGAGATCTGGTAACACCTTTTCAGACGAGCAAATTTCACTAAAAGTCGCAAACTTTCATAAACTAACAATTCACGTTGTCGGCTGTTCTAAAACGAGAATACAAGCTTTATAATTAACTGACACCATATTATCTTTTAGAGCAGAATGATATATTTTCTAGATTTTGTTATTGTATTCAGTGCTAAAAAACATTACTGGGCTACAATGGGCTGGAGACTACATTATCTATCTATCTATCTATCTATCTATCTATCTATCATCTATCTATCTATCTATCTATCTATCTATCTATCTATTAATCTATCTATCTATCTATCTATCTATATCTATCTTATCTATCTATCTATCTATCTATCTATCTATCTATCTATCTATCTAATCTATCTATCTATCATCTATCTATCCATCCATCCATCCATCCATCCATCCATCCATCCATCCATCCATCCATCTATCATCTATCTATCTATCTATCTATCTATCTATCTATCTATCTAGTATGCCGCCCACTCTCGGAAGACTCAGGGTGGCTTACAATAAGAAGGGAAAGGGGAATATAAAAAATAAAAAACAACAGTTAAAAATTCAACAACATTCATAACCTAGGATGGGGCTAGATAATTCAACAGCCCCAGGCCTGCCGGAACAGCCAGGACTTGGTTGCTTTGTGGAAGGCCGGAAAGGTAGTAAGGGTCCGGATCTCAACGGGGAGATCGTTCCATAGGGCCGGAGCAGCTACAGAGAAGGCCCCCCCCTGGGGGTCGCCAGCCGACATTGGCTGGCAGATGGAATCCGGAGGAGGGCTAGTCCTGTGCGATCTAATAGGTCTTGGGAGGTGATTGGCAGGAGGCGGTCTCTCAGGTAGCCATGTCCGATACCATTTAGGGCTCTAAAACTATGAAATTATCAAAACTAGGCAAATGCAGGATATAAACATGGGTAGGTGAGAACACAAAACTCAAATTGGTTTAATTTAATTTCAGGGGTGTTAAAATAACAGAACCTTTGATTAAATATAATTAATCGAGTATTCCTATGTATTTCATAATCTCCCCTTTTTCTTTCAATCAGAATTAATAATTTGGTGGCAACTTTTAAAAACTTTCTCCTAAAGCTTCTGAGGGCTCTTAAAGTATAAAAATTTGACCTTTTAGGTATAAAAAACAAAACAAAATGCCTTGGCGTTAATAGTATAACACATTTTGAAAAACCAGTGTTCCCTTTTCTCAATAGTGATGCTTGCAATGTTCTGTTGGAATCTTTTTCTCAAAGGATGCATTACTCAACTCTGCTATCTTATCTGCTCTCTGCCTATCTGAAGCAGATAGAAGCGTAGGCTTTATGTGTTCTTAAGCTTGATGTTTTAACCCATTTTTAATCAACTAGTAAACGGCCTTTACTAACTCATTTTGTTGACAGGGCTGTTTTAGCAACTTCGTTTACTTTTGGTTACAGTATGGTTGAATATTAGTGGCATTTTTATATTAAACATGTTTGTCATTTTGTCATTTTTTTTTTGTCATTTTATTGAGATTTATAGGCCGCCCTTTTCCCTGAGGGGACTCAGGGCGGCTTACAATCAAAGGGAAGGGGGTGCACGATCAAAGACAAACAATATGTGAGCAAAAGAAAGAAAATAATAAAAACACAACTTGCATTCAACAGTCAACACTCGGGCGGGTAAATTGGGAACCTATCCCCAGACCTGATGGGAGAGCCAGGTCTTGAGGGCTGTGTGGAAGGTCTGGATGGTGGTGAGGGTACGAATCTCAACGGGGAGATCGTTCCACAGGGTCGGAGCTGCAACAGAAAAGGCTCTCCTCCGTGTAGTCGCCAGTCGACATTGACTGGCAGATGGAGTACGGAGGAGGCCCAGTCTGTGCGATCTAATCGGTCGAAGGGAGGTGATCGGCAGAAGGCGGTCTCTCAAGTACCCAGATCCACTACCATGGAATGCTTTAAAGGTGGTCATCAATACCCTGAAGCGCACCCGGAGATCGACAGGTAGCCAGTGCAGCTCGCGGAGGATGGGTGTAACGTGGGCGAACCGTGGTGCGCCCACTATCACTCGCGCGGCTGCATTCTGGACTAACTGCAGTCGCCGGATGCACTTCAAGGGCAACCCCATGTAGAGCCCATTGCAGTATTCCAGCCTAGAGATCACAAGGGCTCGAGTGACTGTTGCGAGGGCCTCCCGGTTTAGGTAGGGCCGCAACTGACGGACCAGGCGAACCTGGGCAAATGCCCCCCTGGTCACAGCCGACAACTGGTGGTCAAACGTCAGCTGTGGGTCCAGGAGGACTCCTAAGTTGCGGACCCTATCTGAGGGGTATAAAATTTGACCCCCCAGCCTAAGTGTTGGAACATTGGCCAAATTCTTGGGAATTTGTTTGTTAGCGCTCATCCAGTTCTTAACGGCCTCAAGGCCCTGGTTCATCACGTCCACCGCTTCATTGAGTTGGCACGGGGCGGACAGATACAATTGCGTATCGTCCGCATATTGATGGTATTTTATCCCGTGCCTCCGAATGATCTCGCCCAGCGGTTTCATGTATATGTTAAATAGTAGGGGGGATAAGACCGAACCCTGCGGCACCCGCATGTTAGGGGGCTCAGGGACGATCTCTGCCCCCCGACCAACACCGACTGCGACCCTGTCCGAGAGGTAGGAGGAGAACCACTGCAAAACAGTGCCTCCCACCCCCACCTCCCGCAGTCATGTTTCTTAGTTTTAGCTGCATAATAGTGGGTCAGATAAAATGTGCACATATTATCAACTTCCATACACTTAAACAAAGGATTAGCAACAGCTATAAAGGACTACAGAATTTTTCTGCTGAAATGCATGGGTATTTTTGAAGATTAGTCTTTTAGAATCCTCCTTCCTTCCTTCCTTCCTTCCTTCCTTCCTTCCTTCCTTCCTTCCTTCCTTCCTTCCTTCCTTCCTTCCTTCCTTCCTTCCTATACCATACTCCATTGATTTATCACAGAGCCAAAGCTAACTAATGGTCTATAGCAGTGTTTCTCAACCTTGGCGGCTTTCAGTCCTGTGGACTTCAACTCCCAGAATCCCCCAGCCAGCTGCGGCTGGGGATTCTGGAGTTGAAGTCCATAGGACTTAAAGTCGCCAAGGTTGGGAAACACTGGTCTATAGCCATCGGTAGTTCTATTGATTGATTGGCAGACAGACAGATACAAAATTGAATATTGAAAGTGGTGATTCCAGGATTGCCTCCCCTCACTAAAAATTATGCCATATACATATATTGTATTTCTTTGGGATATGATCGTATTAGCTTCTTGAATAGAGTTGTTTGGAATATTAGAATAAGCTTGGTATGTTGTAGAAATATTAATTCTTGAATTTCCATACAAGGCTATTGTTTGATTCTCTTATAATTAACAGGTCCTCTTTATTGCTGATGAAATTCAGACTGATTGGCCAGAACAGGAGAAATGTTAGCCGTCGATCATGAAAGTTAGACCTGACCTGGTTTTGCTTGGAAAGGCGCTATCTGGAGGGGTTTATCCTGTAAGTACTGGTTTTTCTTTAAGTACTCTGAATTTGTTTTTTGAATTTTTGAACAGATTAATCATAAATAAGAGTCATTTGTAGAACGCTGAACTACATTCCCAACCGTGAAGTTGTTACAGCATGGCAGGATTTTCACAAGTCTTTCCTATTTGCATGAAAAAAGATCTTAGTAGAAAAAAAATCTCTATATACCGAGGTTTGCTTTTAAAAATTATATATATTTTATTTTCATGAACACTTTTTAAATGGGAAAAAAGAAATATGAACAAGAAAAAGGGGGAGGAAAAGAGAGAAAAACATGAACAGGAACTTACAAGGGTTCATGGATTTAAATAAGACCAAATTGTTAGAAATAATTTTCAGTATGTCTTTAGTATTATAGCAATAGCAATAGCAGTTAGACTTATATACCGCTTCATAGGGCTTTCAGCCCTCTCTAAGCGGTTTACAGAGTCAGCATATCGCCCCCACAGTCTGGGTCCTCATTTTACCCACCTCGGAGGATGGAAGGCTGAGTCAACCTTGAGCCGGTGAGATTAGAACCGCTGAACTGCAGATAACAGTCAGCTGAAGTGGCCTGCAGTACTGCACCCTAACCACTGCGCCACCTCGGCTCTTATAGGGCTGAGATAGTCTCTTGACCTTGATGGGCGTGCATTTGCTGCAAAATAGATATATCTGACTGAATTCAAGAAGAGCTGGAACCTGTGTGGAGGGTTGTAACTTCTGAGATAAATCCATGAGGGGAAGCTTCCTTGAACTCTATGGGGCTTAGTTCCAAGCATAGGATTACATTAAATCTTAATTGGTGAATCATTGGGGCTTCCAAGGGTAACTTAGAAATGAACTATAGCCTTGAGCTGAACGTTTGGGGACTAAAATGGCGGAACATTCTCTATGATCCTTCTGCTAAGGAATGCTGTCTGGCGGGGCCAGGAAGAGAGTCTTTTTTTTTGTCTTGACTCCTGCCCTTTGGAATATCATTCCCTGAGAGATTAGTTTGTCTCTGACCGCTGATGGCCTTCCATAAAGTCTTAAATAATTGAAGGACAAGAGGTGGGGCTGAGTCCATACTTCGGTTGTGCTGACCGGTGATTTATGAGTCTGTTTTTAATTCAGCTGCTGTTGCTATGTATCTGGTTGTTTTTTTAGATTTTCTTTTAACACTGATGTCCTAGCATGGATTGAGATGGACAGCATATAAAAATTGAAAACATAAGTAAATATATAGTAGCTGGCTTGGGCTGGCACTGGCTAGGAAGAGCCGAGGTGGCGCAGTGGTTAGGGTGCAGTACTGCAGGCCACTTCAGCTGACTGCTATCTACAGTTCAGCGGTTCAAATCTCACCGGCTCAAGGTTGACTCAGCCTTCCATCCTTCCGAGGTGGGTGAAAATGAGGACCCAGACTGTGGGGGCGATATGCTGACTCTGTAAACCGCTTAGAGAGGGCTGAAAGCCCTATGAAGCGGTATATAAGTCGAACTGCTATTGCTATTGCAGCGAAAATAATTGTAGAACTTTTAGCACTGCTGATCCAAGACACTTTCCCATGATATTGTTAGAAGCAGATACAGCACTAGCATTTCACAAGAAGCAATATGGCCTCACAACACTGAATTAACACCTAAGAAATGAACTGTGCTATATGGCTACCTTTAGCTGTATACGGAAGGTGTTTAAGTGGTAGGCAACAAATATTTTGGGAAAACAAAAAGCATTTTTAAAATTTCTCAATCATGCTGCTTCCCTAGGTGTCAGCAGTTCTGTGCGATGACGAAATTATGCTCACCATAAAACCTGGCGAACATGGCTCTACATATGGAGGGAACCCACTGGCTTGCCGAGTGGCTATGGCAGCACTTGAGGTATGCACGTAAGGATTTGAGGCCTTCAGGAAACCTTTGTTAATATACTGGGGTTTTTCGGTAACTTGAAACTTGCAGGTTTTGAGACACAGATACTAACAAACACTGCAAAAGTAATTCTACATACCGTATTTTTTGGAGTATAAGACACCCTTTTCTCCCCCCCCCCCCAAAAGAGGGTGAAAATTTGGGTGCGTCTTTATACACTGAATATGGCATTTTTGGCCTACCGAAACTCCACCCCATTTGCAAAAATGGACACGCAGAGGGTTTGGGAGGTTGCAAAGTGCTGCCTGAGAGCTGGGGAGGGCAAAAATGAGCAAAAAACAGGCCTTTTTTGCTTGTTTTTTGCCCCCCCCCCCCAGGAGCACTGTACAAGCCTTCCAAAGGCTCTGCATGCCCCATCTTTTTTCTTCTTCCAAAAAACGAGGTGCGCAAAGGGTTTGGGAGTGCAAAAACTTTTTTTTTTTAAAATTATCTCTTCAAAATCATGGTGCGTCTTATACTCCGGTGCGTCGTATAGTCCGAAAAAATATGGTAGTTTGTTTTAGGTCTTTTGAAAAAAAGACACACATAATTTTGGGAACCTCTCGGTTGCCTGTCATAGCGCTATTCCATATTAAACTTCGTATTGAAATCATGATGATATCCCCAATGTTCATCCTTTTCATCCTTTTATTTTACAAAACGTTTTAGGTCATTGAAGAAGAGGAATTGGTTAAAAACGCAGACGTCATGGGCAGCCTATTGAGAAACGAGCTGATGAAGACTCCATCTGACATTGTCACTCAAGTCAAGGGAAAGGATTGTTGAATGCTATTGTTATTCGGGAAACTAAAGGTAAAATGATCACTATATTGCACTGCCACTCATCACTGTGATAGAAAGTCCATCTCATCATTCCTTCAAGGAAGATTTGCAGAACTAGTTCTAAAGCAACACCCAAATATTCAGGGCGGTTCCACCACAAAACCGCGGTAGACTAAGCGCGCGCTCGACGAAAGCGCGTATCTGATGTCATCACAGCGTGATGAAAACATCACGCTGTGAGCGGTAAAGTTAAAATTAACGCGAAAACCTTACCCTACCCCCCAAACCTAACCCTAAACCTAACCCTAAACCTAACCCTTAACCTAACCCTAAACCTAACCCTTAACCTAACGCTAAACCTAACGCTAACCCTTAACCTAACCCTAACCCTAACCCCAACGCTTAACGTAACCCTAAACCTAACCCTAACCCTTAACGTAACCTAACCCTAACCCTAACCTAACCCTTACCTTTATGTGAATCGGCTTGCTTTAAAATTGCTTTTTAAAGCGCCCTTTTTTCTCCGCGGTCGTATTTGTCGCACTGCTGATGACGTCAGGTACGCGCTTTAATCGGGCGCGCTTTAGTGGACCGCGGTTTTGGCGTGCCACGATTCAGGGCATCCTTCCTTCTATCTTTCTTTGATAGGAATCAGAGTGGTGTAGCTTAACTGGAAGATGGTTTTCCTCCCCCTATCTTCACACCTTCATCACATTACCTTAAAGCGGGGGTCCCCAGCCCCGGGCTATGGTCCATTATCAGGGTTTGGAACTAGGCCATGGAAGTGGTGGGTGAGCCTGTGCACAGCTGCCACTTGTGCGCATAGTGGGCGGGTGAGAGTGCAGCTCCATTTGTGTGACTGGCAAATGTGCGTTCCCGTTGCTGGTGCAACGGGCGTGCGCATGCTATCCTGTCACCCTGCAGAATCATCCAGTCTCCTCCTCCCCCCACTGCCAGTCCGCAATGGTTGGTGACCTCTGCCTAAAAGCACCAAATATCTAGGCAGCCTGTAAAGAGGGAGTGTACAAGAGCTGAAATGAGAGTTGACCAGTTCAAGGGAATTAAAGTTAATATACCAGGACGTATCAGCTTGAGAGAGAGCCGAGGTGGCGCAGTGGTTAAATGCAGCACTGCAGGCTACTTCAGCTGACTGCAGTTCTGCAGTTGGGCTGTTCAAATCTCACCGGCTCAGGGTTGACTCAGGCCTTCCATCCTCTGAGGTGGGTAAAATGAGAACCCAGATTGTGGGGTCAATATGCTGTCTCTGTAAACCGCTTAGAGAGGGCTGAAAGCGGTATATAAGTCTAATTGCTATTGCTATTGAGGAAGGGCTTCTGCCATAGTGCAAAAGGGAAAATATCAAGAAAACTCTTGCCAAGTTCACATTATCAATATATTCACAGCAAAGTCTAAAACCCAAAGTATGTTGCCTCCATGCAACCATGCAGTAGTTCCAGCCTTCTTCCCAAAATTGTTTTGTCTCCCCATCGGAAATGAAACCAAATAAAACTGCAACCTACTTGTGATGTGCTTCCTATTCTATTACATTTGGATTCTAAGGAAATATGTTCAATCTTTTTTTCTTTTTAATCTTTCTGAAGATTGGGACGCCTGGAAAGTGTGCCTGAGACTCCGTGACAATGGGCTGCTGGCCAAGCCAACACATGGTGATATCATCCGGTGGCTCCCCCACTTGTGATCAAGGAAGATGAGATCCGAGAGTGCACTGAAATTATCCACAAGACCCTCCTCTCTTTTTGAAGGCTTCTTGTGCCCTGTGCCCGTACCTGTGCCCGTAATCAGATGGCAAACTGCTGTAGCTGAATATGGTATTGCCCGAGCTCAGCTTGATTCTTCCCGGTTTATTTAATTTTTTGCTCTGTTCATCCACAGAAAAGCAGACTTTGAAGATCAAACTGAAACATTTATTTTATAATGGACTTAAAGGAACAAAAAAAAAAAGACTAAATTCTTCCCTTTTTTTTCAGTTTGTGGACTATTGTTCAATCTCTTTAATGAACTGTAATTTGAATAGTTACTTACGTTTCAGCCAAAGTATAAATTATATACCTTCCTGTACCAAGTATTACATCTAATGAACCTTTCATTAAAAAAAAATTATTATGGACATTCTTTTTTTTCCATTTTGTGCCGAAACTTGAAATCTTAGTTGTTGGGGATAATGACTGTAATCTTTAAATAAATCCTAGTTTTGAGAAAAGGGAGAATTAGAATGCTTTATTGTTTGAAAAAAGTACCAATTCATAAAGACTGATCCAATGGGATGAAATATAAGCAGCTTCTCATTACTAGCACATGCATAAATTAACATCCTACTGATACTGTGTGTGCATTACTAGATGTGTGACTTTGTAAGTTATAAATCATTGGGAACTTCAGCATGGTTCTAAAACTAATATTCCTATTTTTAAGTTTTAGTCTGCAGATGAAAGCTTTAAGAATAATATGGAAGATATTGTACAAGAGATTTGTAATTTCATTATCAGGATTCATATTGAAAACTCCCAACAGCAAATTTATTGTTGATGTTGTTGAAATCACATTTTGAAAATGTCGGCTCTTTCTTAATACAAAGTATCTTGCTCAGAACCGCTAACTCTTTGGCTGAGAATGTTCCTTTGTAGTTTCTGATTCTAGAAATGGGGAGATTTACTACATATGTCCTGCCTTGTGTAGGATGAGGGTAAAGGTTCATTCCCTAAGCTTGTGGGTTGGTTTCCAAACATTTCGTTACCAGTCTAGGTAACATCTTCAGTGGAGTTTAGGGGATGTCAGAGGTGGGTTCCTACCAGTTCACACCTATTCGGTAGAAACCGGTTCGTCAAATCTACGCAATGTTCTGATTGCACCACAAACGCAGTAGTCATCCTTACCTTTCACAGAGGCACTGAGTTTTATAAATATGAGCATGATAGTATAGAATAATTATATCCAAGGACCAGTGGTGGGTTTCAAAAAATTTTGGAACCTCTTCTGTAGGTGTGGCCTGCTTTCCGGGTCCACTGGTGGAACTCTTCTAACCGGTTCAGTAGATTTGACGAACTGGTTCTACCCAATAGGTGCGAACTGGTAGGAACCCACCTCCGAAAGCAGCTGAGGAGCATACAAAGTCCTGAAAATCTTGTCTGCAGCTCCCAAAATGCTTGTAATGACTATATTTTTTAATGTGACAGATGAGAAAAAACTATTCAATATTTGGGGAGTAATCACACTCATTGTATGTGATGAAATTAGGTGAACCAAATCTAGTTTTTGTCCTAGCCCTTCCTATTGGAAAGTTTTCTTGAACTTATTAGTTGAATGGTTGAAGGAAAGAAGGTAGAATCAGATTATCCTAGAACAGGGGTGTCAAACTCACGTCATCACAGCGGCGTCACGTGAAGTGTCGGGAGTTTTCTCCCTTCGCTAAAATGGGCATGGGCGTGGCCAGTGCGTGATACATCCGGCCTGTAGGCTGGGAATTTGACAGCCCTGTCCTAGAATAATTTGCACAACCAGATTAAGGAACTAATGGTTAGTGCTTCTATTTTTGTATATATTGTATGTTTCATTTTTTTTTTATAAATATTGAAAATTATTTGCTGCTAGTGAGAGTAGACCACAAGGGCACAATTTATATAATTGCCCTCCCCCCCCTTTTAAAATGCTGAGAAATCATACACCCTTTTCTCCTTTGTGCTCCACCTATCTTTTAATGCCTGGAACATCTGGCCATTTTAACTTATTTTTTTAGCAGCTTGGAAGTTGTAAATATAAGGCAACAAAGATTACTTTGTTGATTTTCAGTGGCCTAGAATGTAACTAGTAGTATCTTGAATTTGCTGTTTTCCTCAGTAAATGTGTGCTTGTCCTATATCGACCAGAAGGGTGGTGCTACACACTCATCTTTGATTTGTGTCTGTGCTTACATTTAAAGTCTTAAATGGGGAAACTTAGAAAACTTTACAGCTAAGCCTTGTTGTATTTTCTAGAAACTAGAACAATAATCCAGTTGTTTAAATATAGTGCCCTAACACACCAGAAAAAGTTCATATAGAAATGTTCAGGGTTACCATGGGATAGTTCTTTTGTGTAATGACAGAAACATGTTTATTCTTTCTTTGATGCAGCAAAGGTGGGATCGGGCACAATATAAGAATAAAAACTAGGTTTGGATCTGGGAATATCTCTGGTTTCATATTTATTCTTTGCCATTCATTCATTGGCTACATTGAACTATTGTTTCTTGGCTTAGTTGAGAAGGGTGTGCGGCAGAGGTGGATTCCTACCAGTTCGCACCTATTTGGTAGAACCGGTTCGTCAAATCTACCGAACCGGTGAGAAGAGGCTCCACCAGTGGACCCGGAAAGCAGGCCACACCTACAGAAGAGGTTCCAAACATTTTTTGAAACCACCCACTGGTCCTTGGATATGATTATTCTACACTATCATGCTCCTATTTATAAAACTCAGTGCCCTCTGGTGAAAGGTAAGGATGACTACTCTGCGTTTGTGGTGCAATCAGAACATTGCGTGTGTAAAAGATGCCTTTTAAAAAACAAGTTCACATCCTATTCTTATGCATGCCAGTGCTGTGTGTGAGGTAATTTAAGGTGGTTCTGACAAGTGTCGTCGGCATCTTCATATCCGGTCACATGGGCGACAAGCCACTCCCATCCGGTCACATGGGCGGTAAGCCACTCCCACAAAGGAGGCCACACCCACAGAATAGGTTCGAAACCCACCACTGAATTATGGTGTCATTAAAAGACAAAAAAAAGTGTGTTCCCACCACAACTCTTCTAGATAGGTGGTTAGAGTACTGAGTTTTATGATTGAGTTGTTATGAAGTCCATGTGAAGCTGCCCTTGAAAAGGATGTGGAAACTCCAAGTGATATGCATTGGTCATATTGCTTTCTGATAGCATTTTGCTGACTGTTATATTAGTCTTGGATCAAGACTAATTTATCTTGGATTTATCCCTGATAAAATTCTAAGTCTTTGTTTTTACCAATAAAGTCTGAAATGATAAGAGGGCAAAATACCCGAAAGAGTACTTTACCTGTGTATACTTGTTAATTATTTGTTAATTATTTAAAGTCTGCTTATGAAGCCCATTTGTACATTTCAGTGTCAGATGGGTTCAGGATAGTAATTTATTGGAAGTAAAACCTATTTAGGTCTCAACTGGTTTGTTCTTTGAGTTTTCCAGAGAGCTTAATTCTGATTTATTTATTTGTTTAAGGAGTGTTTTTGTCCTCTTGGTATTATAATGCTTTAAATTTATAAATTATTATAAAATTTAGACCTTTTGTTGTTTTGAGATAACCCAGAAATTTTTACAAATATACAATGATAGTTATCATAGTTATTAGAAATTGGCAGAACTCTTAAAGTATTATTGTTAGCTTGAGCTATCTCATCCAACATTTATGCCAGTTATTTTCCTATTTAATTTCCATTTATTCAAAGGGCTATCTTATAAGATGCTGCAACATCCTGATCATATTATTTCTGTGTGTCATTCCTATTTGGTTTTTGAAAAAGATGGCATGAAGCTGACACGTTGCTCGCAAATATTTATTGTAGTTGGTCTTTTAAAAAAAATTACTATAAACAAGTTATATTCGACACAAATTCCATCTGATGGTTTATAAATCTATAATTACAAGCTGACGTGACTCTTTATTTCTGGTTTTAATATTCAGGGCTGATACTGCTTTTACCAACTGGTTAAAATACTTGGTTTTTATCAAGAAAACATATTCCTGAATTTACTGAACAACCGTCTTAATTCTAACTTTAACCAGCTGCTATGTCATTTGGGTTAGATGAAAATTTGTGGCTGGAACGGAAATCACTTTAAGGAAGAGCCGAAATGGGTGCATCTTGTTTTCGAAATTCTCTTCTTAAATACTACTTGTTAGTTTATTACCTCAAGCTTAATAACATATTTGAGACAAGGTTTCTCCTGTTTTTTTGTGAAACTTAGTTCCATAGAGTTGAAAAAAACTGCAACTTTTTTTAAAAAGTGATTCCTCTTGAACAAATTCAAAGAAGGAAAACAAGTACTTTATTTCTCTCCATGATTTATATGTGCAATTTGCTAGTTGATGCAGACGCCCATAGAAACTTGATTGGAATATGTTCCGTAGAACTCATAGGATGCCTGAGCAAACATATTTTCAGCTTGCTAGCCTTCATTCCTTCCATTACCATAGCTGGATGCTACATCTTCACAACTACAGTCTTGTTTCTGAATACAAGGAGAAATAGAGCTGTAGAGCTATACGTCACTTGCAGAGTGATGAAAACATATCTCAAGCCAAGAAGTTCTATTGCAGATTTGCTGGAAACCTGATATAAACATGTCATTTTTTTTTAATGGGGAAAGGAGGCCAGAACTAACAATCATTTTTTTCTTAGCCAACATGAACCCAGGCAAAAATCTTTCTGTACCCAGAAACTGACAACAGCTGAGCATCAACAAGACCAACAAGCAGGGCCGGATTTTCCTATAGGCTAACGAGGCTTCAGCCTAGAGCCTCAAGATCAAGAGGGGCCTACATTCAAATTGTTAGCAAAATTAAAATTACACTATTCTAAAAACAGTGAACACTAAAACACTGAACCGAAATAAGGAGAAATTCTACGCAGATGACTAATAAACAAACATAAAAATGTATTGGTTAAGATCGTTCCAGTGCCGCGGCAGTTGGGGAGCCCGCCCATGTTCCTGCACCGGCGGTCGGGCGAGAGGCGCGGGCCGCTCCCAGTAGCTGCCCCGTTGATGCGGAGCCCACCAGCAGCCAGGCAGGTGAGGGCGAGGGGGCCGAGCCGGGCAGCTGAGCACAGCAGGGGAGGCGGCTGGCCTCGCTGCCTTTGCCGCAGAGCAGAGCCGCCCTCCGTCGGGAGGCCAGCTATATATTGATATATTGATATATCACAGTATGATGTCTCTCATGTAATTTACAAACTTAAAAATGGGAGGTGAAAGGGCCTCATAAGTGGAATAGCCTAGGGCCTCTTTTCATCTAAATCCGGCCCTGCCAACAAGAATGTATTGGCATTGTTTACCAAACTTAAAATAATGTATCCAAGCCAAGGAAGGTGGGCAATACGTTTACATGATACATAATAAAGGAAATGTCCATTACTTACTGAATTCAGTGATGTAGGATGTACTAGGGTGCCTGCTTTCATCCTCTGCATAAGAGGGAAATTATCACTGTCATTTTTTAATGATGCGGCAGAATAATTTAACAATCACATGGAGTATTATGAACAGAACTGAATTGAACTGGTTAGATAGCTTGAACTGCAAATAGAACAAATTGTTCAATTCTAGCTAAAGTAGTCTGCTGATTAATAATGAAAATAATCAGAGGTGGGTTTCCTACCAGTTCGCACCTATTCGGTAGAACCGGTTCGTCAAATCTACCGAACCGGTTAGAAGAGGTTCCACCAGTGGACCCGGAAAGCAGGCCACACCTACAGAAGAGGTTCCAAAATTTTTTTGAAACCCACCACTGGCAAGGATCTTGTAACTTGACAGCTTTAAGACTTGCATGCTTCATGCCAGAGTTTCTGAATAGCTACTTGGACTGACCTAAGTACTAATTCATAATTTCATATCCAGTCACATGGGCAGCAAGCCACTCCCATTCGGTCACATGGTGGCAAGCCACTCCCACAAAGGAGGCCACACCCCACAACAATTTTTGAAACCCACCACTGGCTTAAGTGTAATTATTCCGAGACCAGGAGTTGTTGGAGAAGATCTTAATGCTTGAAAAAAATACAAGACAATTGCAAAGAGGGAGATAAAAGACAAGATGGCCAGGATACTATCATAGATAATACTCTACAAGCATAAATGTACAATGGTATCTAGACTTATATACTGCTTCATAGTGCTTTACAGCCCTCTCTAAGCAGTGTTACTGAGTTAGCATATTCCCCAACAATATGGGTCCTCATTTTACCCACCTCGGATGAATGGAAGGCTGAGTCAACCTTGAGCCTGGTGAGATTCGATCTGCCAAACTGCTGGGAGCCGGTGATCAGCAGAACTAGCCTGCAGTACTGCACTCTAACCACTGCAGCATCATCTATCAGGTGATGAAGAGCTTCTTGATTGAAAACAACTTCTCCCTTCTGGGCAATAATATAAGTAATCTTAATCACAATAATGCTCAAGATTTAATGGGTTTAATACTTGTCCCAGTATTATTCTAACTAGCTGGACTATTTGCATAGTGATTAATACCAACTTACAGTGTGTGGGATAGATCATCTAAAATTATATACCTCATTTCAAGAGCTTTATCTCCTAATGGGAACAACTTTTAAGCAGTATAGATGGTACTCAGCACTCAGTTTAGACTGCAATTATATAACATGTATACATGAAATGATAGTGAATCACATCATACTTAGTTGATTTTTTTTCTTGGGCTTAAACCTATAACCTGTTTTAAAGTGTGCTGTTGAAAGCTATTTCTGATTTGTGCACTATTTCCTGTCTCAGATGTAAAATGTTGAATTGGAATTTTGGACTGGCTGTGAGTGAGCACACACAACAAAATTCCTCCTGCCACCCCTCTAAAGGCCACACAACATGCTGAGCAGAGGTGGGCTCCTACCAGTTCGCACCTATTCGGTAGAACCGGTCCGTCAAATCTACCGAACCGATTAGAAGAGGTTCCACCAGTGGACCCGGAAAGCAGGCCACACCTACAGAAGAGGTTCCAAAAATTTTTGAAACCCACTACTGGTCCTTGGATATGATTATTTTACACTATCATGCTCCTATTTATAAAACTCAGTGCCTCTCTGAAAGGTAAGGATGACTACTGCGTTTGTGGTGCAATCAGAACATTGCGTGTGTTGAAGTTGTTTTAAACGCAAACCAAAGATTTGCCGGCGGCGTCCTTGTGCACACGTGCAGTTCATGCATGCATCTTAGCACCTGCGTGATGCTCCAGCTGCTCGCAGAGAATTGCGCATGCGCTGTATGTGCCATGCGCCTGCGTGGAAGCGCAGAAGCCTTTAAAGACTGGTAAGAAGCAAGGGTGGGCGGTTGGGCCCTTTGGTGGTTCCCGGAGGTTACTTACATCCAGTTCACCGACCAACCGGTCCGCGCGGACCACCGTGGACCGGTTGAAACCCACTCCTGATCTATAACCATATTTGTGGTTCTGGGTGCATGATAGAAATCCAGCCTTATAATTTTGATCTACTAACTTATCTAGCACACTCATCCTAACATGGGGTTTTCCAACATATTTGGAGGCCCCTGGGTTACAAATGCTAAGTCAGCTGTTACTCTCTTGTGAAAAGATAAAGCTACCTTGCAAAAGAAAAAGTGAATGTCTTCCAGTAGTTGATTCTGGAGTGTAAAATTGGAATTAACTATGATTTTCCGGCTTTAACCAAGATGTGCTTCAGATAATTGGTTATCTGGATAGAAGGAACTGTTGCTTTTCTCTCTAAGATAGATGGTAAATATCCTTTCAGTACTGATTAATTGCTTCAGCAACATCTTGGCAAGCCTATTCAGAGCTTTGGTATGAGTAAACATACTGATATACTTCTATGCTACTTATTCCTCTGTCGGCAAACAAAAACTTCTTCTCTAATGTGGGCCAAGCTTAAAATGCTTGATAGAAAAGTTTTGTATTCACAATGCAATAGAGCTATGAATAAAATAAACCCCCTGCACTGTAATATTAACCTTCATATGCACAGAAATGCCAAATGAGATTAATGTCATTCCCGCTAAAGCACTTGAGGGCAGATAGTCAATAGTCAGCTATTATATTTGCCTTGTTGAGATCATGAACAGAGCAGATATTTTGCGAACATTTTCCTTTAATGGATGTAGCTAATAATCAATTGAAAGTTAAAAACAAAATTTTGTACGGCTATATGTAGATTGGAGTAAAGTTATTAGACGACTGTCCTGCAGAGCTGCTTTCTCTTCTGTATAATTGGCATTGTTAACATTTATGATTATGGTTATGGTTATGAGGAATCATAACCATTTATATTGCCCTGTATGCCGTACAATTGCATTCAATTACTATTTCAAATTCTCCTTCACCATTACTATTAGTAAAGCTGTTTTTCCATAATATATTAGTCCTTTTTATTTTAGTTTGTAAGCGAAAAGCTTTGTCTCTGTTAATATTGTCAAATGTTATTATTTGATACCTCTATTCAATTCTCTAAAAAACCTGTCACTATTGCCCTATTTTTGTGTTATCTGCAAATTTGATTGACATTGCCCTACCTGTTCCTTCAAATCATTAATAAAAATATTGAAGAATAAGAGTCCCAAACTGAACCTTGCAGCTATAACTCAGTATATCCCTCATTCCATTATCATTTATCATTTTATCATTTATTTGACATTTATAGGCCCGCCCTTTTCCCTGAGGGGACTCAGGGCGGCTTACAATTTGTAGGAAGGGAGTGCAAGACAAAACACCAAAAGAAAATGTGGAATATAATAAAATAAACAATAAAACACAACATTCATTCAACATTTCGGGTGGGCGAGATTAGGGTCTTATCCCCAGGCCTGACGGGATAGCCAGATCTTGAGGGCTGTGCGGAAGGTCTGGACGGTGGTGAGGGTACGAATCTCCACGGGGAGATCGTTCCAAAGCGTCGGAGCTGCTACTGAGAAGGCTCTCCTCCGCGTAGTCGCCAGTCGGCACTGACTGGCGGATGGAATTCCGTACGTCAAACAACTCTTGTGGTAAGGTTTTTTTTTTAAAAATTAAGATGTATCTCCTTAATTGTCATGCTATTCAGTTCAGTTTAATTGGAATGTCATGAAATGCTTTGTCAAATGTTTTGTTGAAATGAAGATATTATGTCCAGAGCATTTTCACAATCTGCTAAGGAAGTTATCCACAAAAATGTGACAGACAATGATCAGCCTCACAAAAGTCTTTCCTTGACAAATCCAATTGACATCTAGTAAATTTCTGCATTCCCCCCCCCCCCAAAGTAATTATAGATTCACTACTTTTTGTTATACATAAAATCTCCAGGTATCAATAGTGGGCTGACTGCTCTGTAATTCCTTGCAACTTCCCCACCCCCAAGAGGGCGGCATGCTTAGACGCTGTGGTTTTGAGCTCCTGGTGCCACAGTAGCATTAGGCAAAAACTAGTCTATACCCGCAGGGAGTTTATTAAAGATTGGATCTTCTAGTCGACTAGATATAGCGACTTCCAGCAGTCTCATAATATACCGAGTGACATAGTAAGACTGCCAGGCTCCCCATGGATCATTGTTGGGCCTAGGAAGGGCGAAGAGAGCGGAAGCAGAAGCGGGGATGCAGAGCTGGTTTGCTAGTTCGTTTACGGAAGCAGCCTCACAGGCCAGGTGGCGCAGTGTGTAGAGTGCAGTACTGCAGGCCACTTCAGCTGACTGCTAGATCAGCAGTTCAGCGGTTTCAAATCTCACCGGCTCAGGGTTGACTCAGCCTTCCATCCTTCCGAGGTGGGTGAAATGAGGACCCGGATGTTGTTGGGGGCAATATGTCTGACTCTGTAAACCGCTTAGAGAGGGCTGAAAGCCCTATGAAGCGGTATATAAAAATCTTGCTATTGCTATTGCTATTACCAAGCATTTTTCTAACCAACTCTAGATCCTTTGTCCACAAACTGATGAACTAGAGCTATGGATGGCAGTGAATAAGCTCATTCGTGACTGCTGTGTGATGATCGTCACAGAGACCTGGCTTCATCCACTTGTACCGGATGCATCAGTGGAGCTAACTAACCGCACCATACACCGTTTTGACGAAACAGCAACTCTGGTAAAAGCAAAGGTGGAGGACTTTGGATTTACGCACATAATAACTGGTGTACTACTAACAGTAGAGTTGCTTATACTCACTGTTCTGCAGATGTGGAATTCTTAACTGTCATTTGTTGGCCATTTATTTACCTAGGGAGATTTCTGTTACAGTTATACACTGCTGTCTATATTCCACCTGATGCAAATGTTAGCGCAGCACTCTCTAAGTTACATGACGCCAGTGGTGGGTTTCAAAAATTGTTCGAACCTACTCTGTGGGTGTGGCCTCCTTTGTGGGAGTGGCTTGCCACCCATGTGACTGGATGGGAGTGGCTTGTCGCCCATGTGACCAGATATGAAGATGCCGACGACACTTGTCAGAACCACCTTAAATTACCTCACACACAGCACTGGCATGCATAAGAATATGATGTAACTTGTTTTTTAAAGGCATCTTTGGTTTGCGTTTAAAACAACTTCAACACACGCAATGTTCTGATTGCACCACAAACGCAGTAGTCATCCTTACCTTTCACAGAGGCACTGAGTTTTATAAATATGAGCATGATAGTGTAGAATAATCATATCCAAGGACCAGTGGTGGGTTTCAAAAAATTTGGAACCTCTTCTGTAGGTGTGGCCTGCTTTCCGGGTCCACTGGTGGAACGTCTTCTAACTGGTTCGGTAGATTTGACGAACTGGTTCTACCGAATAGGTGCGAACTGGTAGGAACCCACCTCTGCATGACGCCATCGAGAGACAGCAGCAAACTTACCCTGAGGGAGCTTTTATCGCGGCTGGGGATTTTAATCAAGCCAATCTAAAGTCTGTTCTCCCTAAGTTTCTGCAGTATGTGCAGTGTACCACCAGAGGTAAGAATACTCTAGACCATATGTACTCAAACTTAAGACAGGCATATAGAGCAATCTCCCTCTCCCATCTGGGTACGTCTGATCACATCTCTCTGCTACTGTGCCCAAAGTATATCCCCCCCCCTTAGGAAAAGGATACGACCAGTCTTGAAAACTGTCAAAATCTGGCCGGAGGGAGCACTCTGCCAGTTGCAGGACTGCTGTAAAACTACTGAGTGGAGTATATTTGAACATTTGGAGCTGCAAGAATTCATAGACACTGTACTCTCATACATTAAAACATGCACAGACAATGTACAGTGAATAAGCGCATCAGAGTTTACAGTAATCGTAACCCTGGATGTCAGCAGAGGTACAATCACTTCTGAGAGCCCGAAACTCCACCTTCAAGGCAGGAAATTGAAGACAAATACAATGAAGCCAGGGCAAACTTGAGAAGAGGCATTAAGGCGGCTAAACAGAAATACAAACAAGAGGTAGAGAAGTATCTGGAAGATAATAACTCAAGACAGGTGTGGTAGGGGCTACAACACCTAACCAATTAAAAGGGCAATATGAAAAAAAAAAGCCAATGCTAATGCCCTGCTAGTAGAGGAGCTAAATAGCTTATTCACCTGCTTTGAGGTCAAAAGATCAGTCTCTGTGGCTCTAGCCCAAAGGCCCTCTGACCTCCAGCCACTCACCCTGGATGAATATCAAGTGAGAGCTGAGCTGAAGGCTGTAAATCCCAACAAAGCTGCAGGTCCAGACGGGGTGTTGGGGAAAGTGGTAAAAACCTGTGCTCACCAATTAACAGGAGTCCTGACAAAGATTTTTAACCTCTCCCTACAACAGGTTAGAGTCCCATCGTGCTTGAAAGCAGCCACAATTATCCCAGTTCTGAAGAAAGCAGCCATAAAAAGCTTGAATGACTATAGACCCATTGCACTGACATCTATAGTGATGAAGTGCTTTGAGAGACTGGTCCTACAACACCTCAGGTCCTGTCTTCCACCAAATTTTGATCAACACCCGTTTACTTATAGAAGCAACAGGTCGACAGGGCACGCCATCACCACTGCTCTACATATTGCACTGAGCCACCTTGAGAAATCGGGGAATTATGTCCGGATGTTTTTATAGACTATAGCTCGGCCTTTAACACCATCTCACCAGGAATTCTCATTGAAAAGTTGACTGACCTGAATTTCCCTCCCCACACTTGTGAATGGTTCAAACACTTCCTGACGGATCGTCCACAAACAGTAAGGGTTGGGTCCTTTACATCTTCCACACTGAAGCTCAGCACAGGCTCCCCTCAGGGCTATGTGCTCAGCCCATACCTGTACTCGCTGTATACATATGACTGCATATCCTCTGATCCAGTGGTGGGTTTCAAAAATTGTTCGAAGCTACTCTGTGGATTTGGCCTCCTTTGTGGGAGTGGCTTGCCGCCCATGTGACTGGATGGGAGTGGCTTGCCACGCATGTGACCGGATATGAAGATGCCAACCACACTTGTCAGAACCACCTTAAATTACCTCACACACAGCACTGGCCTGCATAAGAATACGATGTAAACTTGTTTTTTAAAAGGCATCTTTGGTTTGCGTTAAAACCACTTCAAAACACACAATGTTCTGATTGCGCCACAAACGCAGTAGTCATCCTTACCTTTCACAGAAGCACTGAGTTTTATACATATGAGCATGATAGTGTAGAATAAGCATATCCAAGGACCAGTGGTGGGTTTCAAATTTTTTTGGAACCTCTTCTGTAGGTGTGGCCTGCTTTCCGGGTCCACTGGTGGAACCTCTTCTAACCGGTTTGGTAGATTTGACGAACCGGTTCTACCGAATAGGTGCGAACTGGTAGGAACCCACCTCTGCTCTGATCCATCCAATATCATAATAAAGTTTGCAGACAACACAGCAGTGCTGGGTCTCATAACTGGCGGGGACGAATCAGCATACAGGGAAGAAATCCAGAAGGTATCCCACATGGTGCTCAAGAAACAACTTACATCTAAATACTAGTAAGACAAGGAGATGGTGCTAGATTTCCGGAAGCATAGAGAGAACCTGCCCCACTGTATATCGAGGGGGCTGTGGGGAGAGGGTTTCCTCTTTTAAATTCTTGGGAGTGCTTATTGGTCAGGATCTCACCTGGAAAAACAACACGTCTCTGGTGATTGGAAAGGCCCAATAGAGACTTCAAATCCTTAGAGTCCTGTGAAAAAAATCAGGTGGAACAATGGCTGATGACCTCTTTCTATTGGTCCACCATAGAAAGTGTCCTCACATATTGTATTACAGTCTGGTATGCTGGTTTAACAGCTGCAGACAGGAAGGCACTACAGAGAGTGATCAATTCGGCACAAGAAACCATTGGTTGTCTCCTAACACCACTGGATGACATCGGCAGATCTCGCTGCTTTAGCAGAGTAAGGAAGATACTCAGAAATGATTCACAAACCCTGGTCAGTGTCTCTTTGCACTTCTACCTTCAGGCAGAAGACATCAAAGTATAGCCAGCCGAACAAACAGGTTTAACAAATAGTTTCTATCCTGGGCTGTGAGACTTTTAAATACAACCACAATCACTCCATGCACACGCTAGTTTTTTTTCTTTTTCTTTCTTTTTCGTTTCTGTTATAATTTTGCACCAGTGAGGTTAAACCAATTTCGTTGTATTAAGTACGATGACAATAAAGATTATACTTAGAAAAGGGCAACATTTGCACCTCTTCAGTTTTTCTGACTAGCCTCTAGGATTCTTATTTTATTATTTATATTTTGTTTTTTATGTTCCCCTTTTTCCCCCTTGAATTGTTTGCCGCCCTGAGTCCTCCCAGAGAAGGGCGGCATACAAATAATAAAATTCTATTCTATTCTATTCTATTCTATTCTATTCTATTCTATTCTATTCTATTCTATTCTTAAGATTGACCAGACCATCAGCTAATTCATTTGGTTCCTTATGATGCAACGTACCTGTCTCTAGAGATCTAACTTATTCAAAAATTGTTATATATATATTATATACATTTTTATTAATTAAAGCTTCAAGCCAGTTTTTTATCCTGTTTTACACAATTTCCTAGAGCAACAATATTTTCCCATTGAAGAAGATTAAAATAGAAGTTAAATGGTTCTGTCTTTTTGTTCCTATTAGCATCTTCACCCCATTTTTATTGAGTAGCAATAGCAATAACAATAGCAGTTAGACTTATATACCGCTTCATAGGGCTTTCAGCCCCCTCTAAGCGGTTTACAGAGTCAGCATATTGCCCCCAACAACATTTTACCCACCTCGGAAGGATAGAAAGCTGAGTCAACCCTGAGCCGGTGAGATTTGAACAGCCGAACTGCAGAACTGCAGTCAGCTAAAGTAGCCTGCAGTGCTGCATTTAACCACTGCGCCACCCCGGAGTAGCTGGTATATTTTTCATTCCTTTCCCTTCCTTCCCGTACTGGTAATCCTTGACTTGCAACCATTCATTTAATAACCATTCCAAGCTGAATGCCAAAAAAAGTGACTTATTATGACCAGTGTTCAAACTTATAACCATTGCAGTTCCAAGGGTCACATAATAAAGCAAAGACAATGGGTGGATGCAGTGACGTGTGGTGAGGTTTATGGCTGGTGAAGCAAAAAGAAAGAAAGTTGCTTTTGGCCGCCCCGATGCTATGTCTGATATAGAGGCGGGACGCCTCTATGTCAGATATAGTGGCAGGGCATCTTTTGCCCGCTTTCAAGAAAACTTTCTTGAAAGCGGGCAAAAGCCACCCTGCCACTATGTCCGACATAGACGCGTCCCACCTCTATGTCCGACATAGCGCCTTGGCGTCCAAAAGCCCTGCCGCTATGTCCAACATAAAAAAAGTGTCAGCCTGCATGCCAGCAGAGGTGGGTAAAACACACACACACACACACACACACACACACACACACACACACACTACTTACAATAATACAATTACTTACAAATTACATTAAATTTGAATTCCTCCCCCTCCCTCCGACCCACATACATTTCCAGATTTTTCACAGAGGATTTCACCTCTGCTCTTGTCTGCCATGATGAAAATGTAAAAATGTAAAAGGAAAAAGGCAAGAGCTGCTGAGGTCAGGCTGGGCTAGTTGCTGCCAGAGTCTCCAATGGATGATTCGCTTAACTGTTTAAAAAATCCTCTAAAAAATACGCCCTCTACAGGAGGAGGCGAGGAGAACCACGTGCCTCATCTACATAAGGAATTTTTCGCCTTTTAACCCTTGCTTAACTCTGCTCGAGTGATCATAAAGTCAGACTAAATGAGGCACGTGGTTCTCTCGCCTCCTCCTGTAGAGGGCACTTTTTTAGAGGCTTTTTTAAACAGTTAAGCACTAAGCAGAGTCATCCAGTGTGACTCTGGCAGCAACTACCTCAGCCTTTTTCCTTTTATTTTTTTTCTTTTCATGATGACAGTGGTGAGGCCTGCCTCCCCTGCCTCCCCTGACTGCACGTCACTGGGTGGATGCTGAGTCTCATAACACCCAGAGCAAAAAAGTTGTAAAATCAGGCATGGCTCAACAATCACTGGGGGAAGCGTCTGTTCCTTCTTGTGGTCACACGTTAGATCTACGTGTAAGAGCCGAGGGTGGCGCAGTGGTTAGGGTGCAGTACTGCAGGCCACTTCAGCTGACTGTTATCTGCAGTTCAGCGGTTCTAATCTCACCGGCTCAAGGTTGACTCAGCCTTCCATCCTTCCGAAGTGGGTGAAATGAGGACCCAGATTGTTGGGTGCAATATGCTGACTCTGTAAACCGCTTAGAGATGGCCCGAAAGCCCTATGAAGCGGTATATAAGTCTAACTGCTATTGCTATTGCTATTAAAAGTATTTGCTGCTATCAAGGGGTTGATTGGATTTTTATAGTCTAAATATGGATGCCTTATTGCTACTGAATACTTATTGTTATTCTCCTTTTTTTTTTAACTTTCTGAAAATATACAGCCTACCTATATTTTTTTTGTGTATCTGTATATATTCTTCCTTGATTATCTTCCCAGGTTCTCTCTTTAATCTTCAGATTTGCAGTAACCACAACTATAACCACAACATTGGCTTTCCACTGTCCTGTTTTTCTTCCTTCCTTCTTTGGAATGGTTGCAATAGTGGCTTTGATGCCTTTTTAAAAAGAATGCCTAGCCTTCTTCAGCTGTTTCCTCTAGTAGATATTCCTGCCAGACAATCCGGCTTTTCTTTGGTCTTAAGCTTTTTTGGAATCTAGGTTGTTATTTTTATTTTATTTTATTTGAAAGGGATGATATGTGTTTGAGTAATGCAGCCATTGAAAAGGATGCCAAGGTGGCTAGACACTGTCACTAAAGACATAAGCATAAGGTACAAAAGTTCAAGGATGCGGTTCCTGACAGACAGTTCTATTGAAATGACATCCATTGGGTCACGAAAACCCAGCCGTGACTGAGTGACTGAACAATAAAGAATTCAACTTTAGTTACCCTTAAAATAAATGGTCGGTTCCCCTTAATGTCTGCTAGTTTAATTTCCTCAGTCAAGCTTTATAGAGCCGAGGTGGCACAGTGGTTAAATGCAGCACTGCAGGCTACGTCAGCTGACTGCAGTTCAGCAGTTCGGCCTGTTCAAATCTCACCGGCTCAGGGTTGACTCAGCCTTCCATCCTTCCGAGGTGGGTAAAATGAGGACCTGGATTGTTGTTGGGGGCAATATGCTGACTCTGTAAACCACTTAGAGAGGGCTGAAAGCCCTTTGAAGCGGTATATAAGTCTAACTGCTATTGCTATTGCTTTCCCTATCCCTTGATTCCAGCTGTAGGGTAGCTGATCCTCTTGTTCCTCCTTCCAACTTCTAAAGAGAAAATTGCCTGTAAGATACGTTGGGAATTTTCTGGTAGGGCAGCGGCTCAGAGGCTAAGACCACGGAGCTTGTAGATCAGAAAGGTTGGCAGTTCAGAAGTTTTGAATCCCTAGTGCCACATAATGGAGTGAGTTGCCATTACTTGTCCCACATTCTGCCAACCCAGCAGTTCGAAAGCACATTAAAATGCAAGTAGCAGTTAGACTTAATACCGCTTCATAGGGCTTTCAGCCCTCTCTAAGCGGTTTACAGAGTCAGCATATCGCCCCCACAGTCTGGGGTCCTCATTTCACCCACCTCGGAAGGATGGAAGGCTGAGTCAACCTTGAGCCGGTGAGATTAGAACCGCTGAACTGCAGATAACAGTCAGCTGAAGTGGCCTGCAGTACTGCACCCTAACCACTGTGCCACCTCGGCTCTAGTAGAAAAATAGGGACCACTTTGGTGGGAAGGTAACAGCGTTCTACTTGCGCTTTCGGTGTTTAGTCATGCCGGCCACGGACAGTGCTGGCTCTTCGGCTTTGAAATGGAGATGAGCCTGCCCCCTAGAGTCGGGAATGACTAGCACATACATGTGAGAGGAACCTTACCTTCCTTCCTAATAGATATTAGGTTAAAGTTCTCCTTCATGTCTCTTTGATAGCTCTGTATTCTGGAAGGCACCACCACATTTTATCCTTATCATTCATACAATAAAATGTACAATATTAATTTTGCAGGTAGTCCTTGACTTATGACCACAATTGAGCACAAAATGTTGGTTGTTAAGTGAGACATTTGTCAAATGAGTTTTTGCCAATTTTATGACTTTTCTTCTCATGGTTGTTAGATGAATCACTGCAGTTGGTAAGTTAGTAACTCGATTATTAAGTAAATCAGGCTTCCTCATTGGCTTTGCTTGTCAGAAGGTCGCAAAAGGTGATCACATGGCCTTGAGATACAGCAACGGTCATAAATATAAACCAGTTGCCAAGCATTTGAATTTTGATCACATGATCATGAGGATGCTGCAGAGGTCATAACTGTGAAAAAGGGTCAGAAGTCATGCTTTTCAGTGTTGTAACTTTGAACAGTAATTAAATGAGGTTCACCGACAAATGCGCGATAGACATATGCGACGGACGGACAAATGAGCGCCGTCAAAAGCGCTAGTTGGATTTCGACAATAGCGCGCGACGAAATGCGCGCCGACAAAATATCGCATCTCAACAAACTATAGACAGCCCAGTGAGTGTGCTGGGCCTTTTAACATAGTGGGACGCGTATACGTACATTATAACGCTAACCCTAACCCTAACCCTAATTTTTTTCGATTTATTGTGCTTGTCATCGCGCTTTTTTCGTCGCGCTTTTTTCCGTCGCGCTTTGTCGTCGTGCTTTGTCGTCGCACTTTTGGCGTTGTGAATATGTCCGGCATGATTTTGACGTCGCGTTTAATCGGCACTATTTTGTCGGCGCGAATATGTCTATTGCGCAAGTGTTGGGTCACGATTAAATGAATGGTTGTAAGTGGAGGGCTACCTAAATTTGTTCTTCCACTATTTTTAACTCTTTATAAAAATTCCAAGTTCGCTCCCTGGACTTATAGCTGAACAATGGACACTTTTAACATCCAACGGAAATCCTCTTCCTGTGTTTCTATTGAAGAAATTATATTCTTCAGCTGTTGTATTCCAATTATGGAATTCATCTCATTAGTTCTCTTTTATCTATGAAATCATATTTGCTTTCCTGTAAAATTCAAGCTGATCTCAATTGTTTCCTGTGCTCTGAGATGGTGTATAGTTATGAAAGTCATTAACTTTTAAGCCAAAGGTTTTCCTGATTTTTTCAATTAGCACTTACTAGGCCAAAGTATACTGTGACATTCCCATATCTTTCTATAGTACACACATCCTTATCTGAGAACTTTACGATTTACATTTCCTAGCCCCAGGATCCAATTTGAAACTCTTTACTCAAACTCTTCATACTTCAACCAGACATATTTTACCTGTCCTTGTGAGCTGCAACCAACCCATCTAATGTCAGTGGTTTATCATCTAGAATTCAGACCATAGTTCTGGAAATTAAATCTCTTTAGCTACATTTGCTCAGCCAGTTATTTATGTGGAGCATTCTTCTTTTCAGGGTTTTTCCATGGACTAAAAGGTTGAATGAACTACTATTTGAATTCCCAGGGTCCTAAACTTCCCCCTTAGGTCTTTAACCATACCATGCTGATATGGTTGCAATGTTTTTTTTTGTTTTTTTTAACGATATCATTTGTTCCCACATGTATCAACAGAAAGGAATTTGTACTGCTGGGGACTTGATAAGTTAAATCTATGATGAACTTTACTGCTGGTAAATAGTATAGTTCATGGACAGTGTGGAGCCCTTGGAGCTGCCGCCAGACTCCGACAGCAAGGGGTCTTATGAGTCGGCCTTGGAGGAGGTGGACGACCCTGGACAGGGTGTCGACTCCGAGCAGGGCAGGGAGAGACTGGTTGGCCACCAGGTGGCGGCAGAGCATTGGATCAAAGGGAATGTTCAGGAAAACATTTGGGAGTTGTTTCAGGATGCACGCAGACGAAGGGCTACTCGACGGAAGGAACAACTGCGTAATTGTAGGAGATGATTGTGTTTAGCTGATGCTGATTAAGATCCTCTCCTGAGTCTAAAAGAGACTGTTTCTGCCACGCCCTGTTTGCAGGAGTCAACCATTCTCGCTCACGTTCACGAATTAAGAGAAACCAACTTGGAGAACTAGGTTTGCTGGGAGAAGCCTGTTTGAAGTGTTGCGTATGTTTATAGGATTTTGGGCTTGCAGCCAACGAGAGCCTGGACTGATTAAAACCTTCTTTCATACGTGTGTTTTGGCTTTCGTCTCCTGATGGAGAACAGGTAGATAGGCCAGTTGGTAACTTTTTATTCTCCTCAGTTCTTTATAGTGAATATCCAATTATTATGGTTCTTTATCCTTCTTGCTGGCATAGCCATATTCTTCTTCTTCCTTCTCACCATCCTGCCCATGGTTACACAACCTCTCACCGATCACTTCCCCAAAAGGCTTAGATACTATTTATATGCAGCGCCTGAAAATTATTCATAGCAAGCTATCTTGTCCACCAGCCTTGTTTCTTTCACTATCTTCCTTATGATCATAATTTCAGTTTTTGATGTAGAATCTCTTCTTGACCTTGTCAATCTTCATCCTCTACCTCTGTGGTGTCAAACTCGCGGGCCGTGGGCTCGATGCATCATGTGCTGGCCACGCCACCCCCAGTTTAGCGAAGGGGGGGGAAGTTGTGATACATCCATCACTGATGGCAATATGTGATTGCAAATTTGACACCCCTGTGCTATCTCCTAAAATGTATATACTTTGACTGTTTCTTCAAGAATTGACGCAAACTGGCATTTGGGGCAACCATATGCCAGATTATTCTTGGCAGGAAACAAACAGAACACAGCATTCAGGCAACAACTGCAAGCTTCTGCCCATTCATTGTTATTTTATTTCTTATGGCACCGTCAGCAGAAATATCCTATTTCTTGCTTCTGGGCTCAAGTCTCTCAACTTAGTTAAGCACAAAGCTTTTAGGATTCCTCTGCTGACAAAATTAGCTTCCTCTTACCTGCTTACTCAGTGAATTATTAAAAGGCTATCCTTTCAAATGTAATAATTGAACTTGGACAGCAGACAAGGCCATCCCTCAGGTATCCAATGCTGGGGACATTTATATGTAGGCTTTCACTCTAGGATTCTATATGATTCTATATTTTGCTTATGTAATCCTGGTGGTTATGGGAAACATTCACGGAATGACTTAAAAGTTATGGGGATTCTGGAAGAAACATTGTGAACATATATTCACTTTGTAGAATGTCAAAGTCTATGTCTCCTATTCTCTCTTGCTAGTGAGAGTCAGACCAGGTGGGATTATAGGTGCAGAAGAAATTAATGTCTCAATCAATCAATCAATCAATCAATCAGAATAGAGCTGGAAGGAACCTTGAAGGTCTTCTAGTCCAAGCCCCTGCTCAAGCAGAGGACCATATACAATTTGTCCAGTATCTTCTTAAAAACCTCCAGTGATGGAGCACCCACAACTTCTACTAAAGGCAAGGTGTTCCATTGGTTAATTGTTTTAACTGTTAGGAAGTTTCTCCTTAATTCCAGGTTGCTTCTCTCCCAGTGACGTGCCGTGTGGTTCATGGCTGGTGAGGCAAGCGGGGCAGGACCTCTATATCTCCTCACCCCACCCCTCCAATCTAGGCAGGGCCAAAAAGTTCCCTGGGCAGTCCTAAAGCTGGGCCAGATCACTCAAGAACCAGGAGCCCTTCTCCAGAGGTTCAATGGCACGTGTTCCCAAGAGCGCCACACTCCGCCGTACAGCCACCCTAGTTTCCAAGAGGACCGCTGGGGCTGGTGGTCAAATGTCGCATCCTCCGGCATCCGTTCCAAGCCGCTCTGGGAAAAAAAACCTGCCCGCCTCTTGCCTTTGAAGGAGAGGAGGAGGAGGAGGGGTACCCGCTTGGGGAGGGGGGGTAGGACAAGTTGCGGGGTTCATTTCCCCGCCACATAAGGATCGGAGGGCTCTGAGCAAGGGTTTAAAAGGCGAAAAATTCCTTATGCAAAGGAGGCCCGTAGTTCTCTCGCCTCCCCTACAGTTAGCACTAAGCAGACTTAGAGTCATCCGCTGTGACTCTGGAGTCTGGCAGCAACTACCTTAGTCTTTTTCCTTTTAATTTTCATTTTTCCTCATGACACTGGTGAGGCCCCGCCTCCCCCGCCTCCCCTCACTGCACGTCCCTGCTTCTCTCTTTGATTAGTTTTCAACCATTGTTTCTTGTCCTGTCCTCTGGACAATTATTCTCTGCTTTGGAGAATAATTTGACCCCCCTCTTCTTTGTTTCAGCCACTCAAATATTGGAATATATATCATCTCACTCCTTCATTTCTCTAGACTAGCCATAACCAGTTCCTGCAACTGTTTTTCATATGTTTTAGTCTCCAGGCCTTTAATCATCCCAAGTGCTCTGCACTTTTGCCAGAGTCTTCAACATCTTTTGTGTAATGTGTCTCTCTAGGTAGATTGTCTAATTTTTGAAGGCTGGTTAGAATCTGTATTAAGTTGTGATATTGGATTGGAAGAGCATTTTTTTTCTTTTTCCTAACAAGATCCTCCACAGCAAGGATAGATCCCGTGATGTTTTTCCTGAGGGAAATAAGTCCCTAATTGATCAGTCCAGATGGATGAGATTTGGGTTAGTTTATCTTTTTGAAGAGCAGTACCAGAATGTTTGCAGATAGATCAGAATAAATTTAGTTAGGCAATGAATATGATAGAAAGTGAAACTGAATGATTTCCTAGTTCTGTACAACCCACTTAAAAACAGATGGCTGTTTGACTAGCAGCAGCCCTGAAGCAATTTCATGAGGTTTTTTTTCCCTACATGAAAGCTTTGTCACAGGAAGCAGCTGTTAGTCCAATATTAAGGGAAACCTCAGGGCAGGATAGTCTCTTGTTGCAGTTCCAATCACCAGCTAAGACTGGTGAGTGGAACACTATCAAGTTACTTGCTATAACAGACTGAAGGAACCTCCTGATCAGTGGTGGGTTTCAAAAATTGTTCGAAACCGACTCTGTGGGTGTGGCCCTCCTTTGTGGGAGTGGCTTGCCGCCCATGTGACCGGATGGGAGTGGCTTGCCGCCCATGTGACCGGATATGAAGATGCCGATGACACTTGTCAGAACCACCTTAAATTACCTCACACACAGCACTGGCATGCATAAGAATAGGATGTAAACTTGTTTTTTAAAAGGCATCTTTGGTTTGCGTTAAAATAACTTCAACACACGCAATGTTTTGATTGCACCACAAACGCAAGTAGTCATCCTTACCTTTCACAGAGGCACTGAGTTTTATAAATATGAGCTTGATAGAGTAGAATAATCATATCCAAGGACCAGTGGTGGGTTTCAAAAATTTTGGAACCTCTTCTGTAGGTGTGGCCTGCTTTCCGGGTCCACTGGTGGAACCTCTTCTAACCGGTTCGGTAGATTTGATGAACCGGTTCTACCGAATAGATGCGAACTGGGTAGGAACCCACCTCTGCTCCTGATGGAGATGGGGCCATTTCTGTCTGAGAAATGAGCTACCAATTCCCTAAGGAAACATGTCCATGATTATGCACCAGAGAGAAAGCGTGATGAATGCCAAGGCGATTTCCCTTTCTAAACAAAGAAAACTGGTCAGATAAATCTCCCACACACGATGTCCAGTTTTGGATGTTGTATATGGGGAAATGTAACATGGAGGTTGGCCAGTCTGGAATGGAACTAAATATTGACATGCCTACACTTCCAAAAGCACTGCCATCTGTGGCATCCAGCAAAGCTCTTCCTGATCCTATTGGCCGGTTTGATGTAATAGCTTGCTTTTTCTCTAACAATTGGCATTCAAAGCCATCAACAATGAGTGAGATTTTTTAAAAAAAGCATAGTTGAAAACAAAATTTAAAGTAACTCATTAACAAAATAAGCAACATCAGTCAGCAAAACAGTCCAGGCATTGCAGCACATATATATATTGTGTTTGCAGATAGATATATATGTATATATATGTATGTGTATGTGTATGTGTATGTGTATGTGTATGTACATGTACATGTACATATACATATACATAGAGCCGAGGTGGCGCAGTGGTTAAATGCAGCACTGCAGGCTACTTCAGCTGACTGCAGTTCTGCAGTTTCGGCTGTTCAAATCTCACGGCTCAGGGTTGACTCAGCCTTCCATCCTTCCGAGGTGGGTAAAATGAGGACCCGGATTGGTGTTGGGGCAATATGCTCACTCTGTAAACCGCCTTAGAGAGGGCTGAAAGCCCTATGAAGCGGTATATAAGTCTAACTGCTTTGTATATGTATATGTATATGGATATGTATATGTGTATGTGTATGTGTATGTGTATGTGTATGTGTATGTGTATGTGTATGTGTGTATATGTGTTTATGTGTTTATATATATATACACACACATACACCACACAACACACACACTCATCAGGAAGAATAACAGAAACCTCTCTAGACAGCTGGTTAGCTTTCCAACCTTCTCTAACTCTGGCCCTATATTAGCTTTGTCATATTTTTTCTCTTTTGGTTTGAAAAAAAAATAGAACTGCATTTTTTTCACCCTCCTGCCCAGAATCTAAACAAGCTTTCTGTAAGCTTTATTCTAGCTCTACGCAGACATCAATTCTGTCAGCAGAACTATTAGTGGAGGGAAGAGATTTTCAGAAATTCATATTTGCCCTTCTGCTCTTCTGGACAGACTAGTATGGAAAAAATTCCAGTTGGCCAGTTTGTGAGCTGAAATCAATCCGCCATCTCTACAGAGATTTATTAGTTTTTACTTTGGTTTTCATTTGAAATGCCCAAGATTTAAACCCTGGTATAAATGATCCCCCAACTTGTACGATTCTAGAACTAACTATTCTTTATTGCTAAGCCCCGTTTCGGGAAAACTTAAAACCTTTCTGCACATGGCCAGGAAGGAGAAGCTGTTGGCTGGAGGTAGTTGGTGCAGTAACAGAAAAGCCCCCGCCTCTCTCCTCCAAAGCCTTGATTTTTGAAAAGTTTATTTTAATTTTATAACTGTAGTCTGTTTCTGTATTGACAATTGTCTGATGTTTGCATGTTTGATCTTGCTGTAACCCTGCTCAGAGTCGCCTTGAACTGCGAGAGGGGCAGCACATACATTTGATGATGATAATAATAATAAAATTTCTTCCTTTTCTCCACAAAGTTTTTCAACAGCTTCAGGAAAAAAAAAGTCATTTCCTGTCTTATTTGAAAAATGTCTCCAACTGAGTTTTTTCAGCTGCTAACAACTAAATGGACAGATAAACAAATAAATTAAAAAGTAGGTGATTTCCAGAGAGGTTCCCTAGATTATCAAAAATGGGCACTGTGTCTTTATCCTGTCTCTTTCTCTCTTGCCGAAGAGAGGAATGAGTTTAGAAAGAAAAGCGTAGAAGAAATGAACGGAGAGCAAGATATTGTTGCACTTGGAAGATTTCATATGATTCTCTGCAAATCATAAAATTGCACAAATGAGGTGAGGCATCTGCATAATAAAAACTTGGTGTGGAAACAACTGTTTAATCAGTACTTGAAATTCTAATACTTCATAATTGGGCCAAATCCAATGGAGGTCAAGTGGTTCTTTCTGTTCCCATTGGATTGGGCCCAATTATCATAACTGAGGGTCTGATAAGAGTTGAAATCCAGACATATGATGAGTACCAAATTGTTTATTTGAAACAAAGCCTATTTCTAAACATAGAAATGCACCTCCCCTATATTGTGATGATTCCTGAATGATACGGCCTGGTTTAAATTCAAAATCTCCATCAAATAGCACTTTTCCCCCAATGTATATCTTTCCAACCTCCTTTGTGTCATATAAGGAAGGAAGTTTTCCCATGCATTGAGTCTGGATTTGTAAACCCCCCCATGTGCTTTATTTATGCATTTTTTTAAAAAAAATATAGGTTGCCCAACTCCTTCGTGACCCTGGATAGAGTACAATATGAAACAACATAAAACAATGATATATATGAGTATTTCATTAGTCATTCTTTCTATCTTTGTTTCTGCTTTTCTCATCTTCCTTTCTATTGTTATTTATTTTTACTGTCCAACCAGTTTCTTAGTCTCCAGTATAGCTCTCAATTTCACAGTTATTTTTGGAATCAAATGCTGACATTCTAGTTTCACAAAATTAGTTGCTTGTAAAAAATAAGTGTGTTTAAGTTGTCTGACATTTGGTTGTCAGAAAAAGGTTGATATTGGGAAGGGAATAGGCTTGCTTTATTTTGGAGTTGAAATCTTTTGCATATCTTCCTTTCTTCTTTCTTTCCTCCTCCATCCAGAGGTGGGTTCCTACCAGTTTGCAGAACCGGTTCATCAAACCTACTGAACCGGTTAGAAGAGGTTCCACCAGTGGACCCAGAAAGCAGGCCACACCTACAGAAGGGGTTCCAAAAATTTTTGAAACCCACCACTGACCGACCGACCGACAGACCGACAGACAGACAGACAGACAGACAGACACACACACACACACACACACACACACACAGACTCACACAGAGAAAGAGAAAGGAAGGAAGAAAAAAAGAAAGAAAGAAAAAAAGAAAGAAAAGTGAGAGAGATGAAAGAAAAAAAGGAAAAAGGGACAGAGAGACAAAAGGAAGGAAAGAGAGAGAGAGAGACAGAGAG